>NC_034594.1:52201075-52232666 GCF_900095145.1 Mus pahari
CCCCCCCCCCCCCCGCACCCATGCTCCCCTACCCACCCACTCCCACTACTTGGCCCTGGCCTTCTCCTGTGCTGACAACCCAAGTCTCTTAAGAGTTTATCTTACCTGGACCTCCAAGTCCCATGTCTTTCACGTCTTTACCTCAGAAGCCTGAAAGAGCCTCCTTACTTACATCTTTGCTCCCTTCTTTTACTCTTCAGCCTCTTGAATTGACTGAGATTCCAGAAAAATAGACCCACGTTTTCCTCATTTATAGGTCTCACCTCAAATCAACGGATAACCATTAATCTCTTACCACATGTAACCTGGAGTCAAAGTGAATGCCTTTGATCTAATTTGATATAGCCATTCCCAGTTTTAAAACTACCTCATGAAGATATATATTTGAAAAGATACTGGACGAGGTTAGGCATGTTGAGGAGACATTGTATCATGTTTGAGGGAAAGACCAGTAATACCCTTATAACTTGACTATTTAGAAATTTAGAGTAATCTATATCAGAGAAAAAGAGATCTAAGCCTTGAATACCAGCAACACTCTTATTGCTTGACTCTCTAGGAATTTAGACTATATCAGAGAAAAAGAGATCTAAACCAGAAGCTAAGAAACCCAGTCATGTACCTATTTCCTTGCATAAGTCGTCAATCAGTTCCAGAGAGAAGAAAAATAGTGAGGTTGCCTGGATTTGCTGAGGCATCTTGAATAATTTTTTTTTTGGTGTCTTTTTTTTTTAATGCTTGGAGTTTGGAAAAGTAAATTTGTTATGCCCTATGCAACTGCTTCTCCCCACCCCCCACCCCACCCCCCCCCCACCCCCAGTTAAAACTATGTTACTGGAAAGGAAATCTGATCCTTATGCTCTTAATTCACTTGTATTTAACCCATCAAAATCCATCTTGGTGGGAACTACTGGATACTCATGAGCATTCTGAAATAAACCGTGTAGAGACCCTCTTTCTTTGAATCTCAGAAACCACAATAGGGAGCTATTTTTAGTGGATCTAGTCAGTGGGACAAGATGGGAGTTCAATTTTGTCCCACAATTTTGCCATAGCCAACACATTCTGTGTTCAGCCACATCCCCACAACTTGTCTTTAGTTCTTGCCAACAACCTGAGGTTTGAGGACCAGTTTTGTGAAAAGTCAACAAATACAGACTGAGACTCAGCTCCCAATGCATGCTGAGTTCTGTGTGGGCCCTTGGCATTAGGTCTCAGCACCTACAGTGCTGGTGAGACCACCCCCTATTTTCTCATATCTACAGGTAACAAAATTTTTCATATATGAAACATGGAAGATCTTCTTTATAGCATTGTCGTGAAAACCCAGTGGATGACACACTGAAAATGCTTTGTGTAAAAACAGAGTGAACGATAAGGACAGGGAGTTGTGAAATACCCAGCCCATAGACCTTGTTCTCTGTTTTTCCTGGGTTTTCCATTGGCTGCTCTTAGTAGTTAGTGTTCTAAAGTTACTGTTAAAAGTGGGATATAGAACCTAGAAAAAAATAGCAATCATCTCCTGGAGTGGTTATCACTTTGTTATTATGTCATAAGCAAAGACATCACTGTATCTTTCCTCAATGTTGGAATCTAATAACAATAAATTGTCAAACTATATTTGCTTCACTAACTGTAGCTTACCAAGAAATCATGATTTCCCTTGATAATATGGCTATTTTAAATCACAGTTTCTTTTGTTCTAATCTTGATTACTAACGTTACCTCTCAAATCACATATTACAACTCTTACCGAATGCATGGGTTATAGAATGGCTACAAGAATTGCTCAGGGCTAATACTAATAGAACCCAATTGAATGAGGAGCTAATAAAGAATTACTGCAGGCTGTTAGAGATGTGATTCATGAACCCAGTTAGAGAGTTGCTTGAGGCAGGATTCAGGGAAGAGTCACGGAGGCCAAAACTAGCCAGACAAGGTGTAGAATTGGCCCAGCTGGACAGACAGGCTGATGGACAGAAGTATGGCAGTCTTAGCAGACTCCACCAAGCAATGGGGACCTTGCTGAGATGAAGTTCTGAAGTTGGTTGAGAGTATTCCACCTGTGAGTCTGAGTCCCCTGATGCATGCATTGGACGGTCAGAGTATTTCAACTGGGCCATTGCAATGCAATGTTAGATGTTCACTCTTTTATGAGGTCAAAGTGAGGGTGTTACACAGTTCATTGGTATGATATTGTCAAGTTCTCAAGCCTGTTTATTATGGTATGGTTTCAACCCACCTATGTGTTCATGTGTGCCTAGTCTTCTTTGGAAAGTTTGCATGCGGTACTTTTTATTTGTATGCATGTTGTTTATCAGTCTCTACCTGTGGTTAGTGCTTGGCAGGTCCCGGAGTCGATATGCACAAATGAGATGTAGTAATTCTTCCTTTGCACTCAAATTGGAGCCAGCTCCTGCTTTATAAAACAGAGGCACGCAGTCTGAACACCACTGTTTTATGACACCCAGTTACTTAAAGCAGAGCATAGCCTGACCTCCACATATAGGTGTTTAGTGTATAGCTTAGTGTTCTGGTATAATGTAGACATAAGAAAAGTAGGTTTCCACAATGATAAAGAAATGGGAGAATGGAATTCAATGTGTAGGAAAAGTCACTTTGTGTGGACACTAACTCTTGAGGCTTGGGAAAGTCAATTAGGAAGCCACAGGAGAAGGTTGTAGAGCCGACAATCTCTGATTAAGGGCAACTTGACCATTTTTCTTGGAGTCCATAAAACAATCAAAGTCTGTCACCCCCTATTGATGCTTGGAACACTGATACGTCACCTCCCCCAAAGACACAAATTTGTCTTATTCTAGATCTCTTCCTGGAGCAAAGTTTCTTCATGAGACTCCTTAGGGCAATGTATAGGAGGAAAACAAATGGGATTAGATGATCTGGGGACCTGAAGAAGTGCCAGACATCTTCAGCTGACGACATTCGAGCAGCATCTTTGTGCTGTTCTTCTATAGAAGATTCAGAGTAGTGGTCTCCAACATGCAAAATGATTAGTTGAACTTCCATTACCTAAACAATGAACATTTTCCACCCTCCTGCTTTATGTGGATTGGAAGATCCGGGTGGCAGTGGGATAAAGGGAGATTAAAGTGCTTGGGTAAATAGTACCTCAGTGACTGTTTTCTGAAACCTGATAAATTTGTAGACCACATCAAGGCTCTACCTCTCTCAGGGTTTACATAGTGCTAAAAGCCCCTGGAGGAGGGAGCATTTGTTGAAAGCATTTACCTGTAAGTGTTTTTACATAAATATTTCCTAAGACAATGTCCCATCGTTACCAGAAACAATTAACTAACCAAAGTTTTTAGAAGGAAACTTTAAGCAATAACCCACACACATGAGCTTGAAAAAGTCCTAACACATTCCTGGAAATCATGATGTCCATGCTTGCGCTTGGGATTGTGTCCATACTTTGGTGAAAACTCTAAGAAGGTTCTTGATGGCTGATAGGTTCTTTGCAATAAATAAATGCAAACAATCTGAATACCAGTGAAAGATTAAGGAATAAGGCATATGGGACTAGGGCAATGTCTGAGACACTAAAGTTCTTGTCACACAGCATGATGACTTGAGTTTGAGTCCCAGCATCCACATAAGAAGGCAGCGTCATACATTTATAATCGTAGATGCCAATAGGAAGAGACAGGTTGATGCCTAGGGCTCTCTGGTTGGCCAAATTTGGCAAAGAGAAACTCTTTCAAACACCAAGATGGTAGCATAATCTTAAGCTAGTTTCTAAATATTTCTATGTCCACAGGTCAATGTAGACCTTCTCTCTCATCAGGAAGCTTCTCTTTGCAACATGCAGAGGCCAATATAGAAAACTACAGCCGTTCATAAATAGTGTAACTCAGTCTTAAAAGACTGTATCTAGAATACAACTCTTATCCTTAAGGCTTGGGATCATTATAGAAGAGGGCACAAATAGATTATAAAAGCCATAAAAACAGCATCTGCTGTGAAGTAGTGTCTCCTAGTAGTGTCAGAAGTCACACCCATAAACTGGCATCAACAGGGCAGCCTAAGCCCAAACTGAAAAAGAGTTACTTGCTAGTGCAAATGGATGTGCTGGTTTGAGTGAGAATGTCCCCCCATAGGGAGTGGCACTATTAGGAGTTGTGGCCTTGTTGGAATAGGTGCAGCTTTGTTGAAGGAAGTATGCTACTGGAGAGGGCTTTGAGGTTGCAAATGCTCAAACCATTCTTCATGTCACTCTCTCTTCCTGATGATCCACATGTAGAACTCTTAGCTACCACTCTAGTATCATGTCTGCCTGTGTGTTGCAATGATTTCTACCATGATAATAACAGACTAAACCTCTGAACTGTAAGCCATCCCCAATTAAATATTTTCTTTTATAATAGTTGCTGTGGTTATGAAGTCTTTTCACAGCAATAGAAACCCTAACTAAGATGACAGGGGAAAGACCATGAGGATTTCACCCTACACAAAGAACTACCAGCAACTAAGGAATGATGAGAGCAGAAGAAATGGTCTTCCCCGGGGAAGAATTCACCAATTGGTTATCCAATACTGAATCATCAGCTCTAAAAATACATATGCAAACAACATTATACAGACTGAGCAGGTCATAGTTATTTATACATTTCAGACTATATATTATATAACAGAAATGAATGAACAAAGAGGCCATGGATTTGAAAGAAAGTACAGATGTACTATAGAATGGTTTGGAGGTAGGAAAATGAGGAAATAGCATAATTATATGACAGTCTCAAAAAATAAAAGAAATACTGAAAAGAGGTGGCCAATGTCTGAGGTATAGACGCCTGAGGTTGTCCTCTGATCTTCACACATCTCTACTCACACACGCAACCATACACACAAGGAACGTGGCACATCCATATAATAAAGTATTTTCCATCCTTAAAAGAAATGAAGTGCTGATAGGTTAACTTTAAAAAACACAGCACTAACTACAAAGAGAAACACACAAGTTGTATAATCAATGTATATGAAAGGTTCAGTGAAGTGGACATTTCTNGTTTCTTTGGAGACTCAGTGGTGTCATGTGATATCTTTCTAGATATCTTATGAGAAGATATTTTGCTGAAGCAGACACGTGAGAGGATGTTTCGCTGAGACCAGACCCGAGGTGTTTTCTGGGAGCTGCATGGTAAAAGGGCATGTGATGTTTTCCTGGAGTGGACACGTGAGAGGACACGTAATGTTTGGGAAGAGTGTAAGTGTAACCCAACAGACTGAACAATGTGGGGTGGTGGGCTGTGCACAGACAGCCTGGTCCCCAGTCGAGCAAAGGTCTGAAACCCCGGTGACCTGATGGGTGGTGACTTCCACCTGCATGGTCCCTGGTTCTGTCACCTAGCTACAGCCTCCCACAGACACACACACCCCCAGAGAGGTATGTGGCCATAAGTCACAGAGGAGCAGCACCAAGCCCTCCCACATGCAAATAAGGTTTCCGCAAAGCTCTCAAACCAAACCAATGAGAAGTACCTGCTATCAGACCCTTACCCACCCCAAAACTGTATATAAGACTCCTATCTGGAAGGATTAAAAATGTGTGAGAACTACTCTGTTATCTGAGCTTTCTGTTCTAAGAGCTGTAACACTTGGGGAGAGGTCTGCTCTCCCAAAGTGCCACCTGAAGCTCCACCTCACTCTTCACTAGCTAGTCAGTCTTGGGTCGACCTGACTCAGTGGAGAGCGGAGGCACAGAGTAACCGAGAAACCTGAGAGACAAGGCAGAGACTGAGGTGGAGCTAACTGTAGCAGCAGAGGCTTTGCAAGCTGACTCTGGGGATGATAAAAATGCTCTGGAATGGTGGCATCATGCTGGTGGTACTACCCCTAAGCACACTGAAAGCCACTGAACTGCAACTTTAGAATAGTAAATTTTACTATGTAAAAGCTCATATTATGTGAATTGTAGCTCCACATTTGGGATGCGGGCATGAGGAAGGGCTGTGTGGGAAGCAGCAGCCAAGATGGCGCCCTGGCTCATTGCCAAGCCCCGTGAGTCCCTGCTTGTTTACCAAAAACCTGATTATGCGCACCTGAATGATCACGCGCTGCCCGCCTGACGCATAGCATCATACAGCGTGACATTGAGTCACTGGCCTATCAACGCGCACCCTGTCTGCGTGCATGGCTCGTGTACAGAGCGTGCTGAATGCTGATTGGATGATGAAGAGTGATGAGAGAGTGCAGCGGGTGGAAGTGGATAAATTGGGCGATCCCCTATAATAAACAGAATAGGGAATAGAGAAACTGTAGAGAGAATAAAGGAAGCTGCTTCACCCGAACCTGGTGTACGCGTTTGTCCTTGTCTCTGCCTGCCGTAGGCAATGCAGCAGGCTGGAGAATTTCTTTTCTTATTCCCAACTTATCATCAGTCCTCTATGCGGCAGACGTATGCTGTGTCTAAGTTTCTTGCTAGGAAATCTCTTCTACATGGATTCCTTTCTTAGTGGCACAGGTTAATTCTTCCCTTCCCTTCTTGGTCTAGAACAGCTTTGGTAGCCATGGTTGCTCTTGTCTACTTCAAAGTCACTAGTTCCGTTACCATTTGATACCACTAGAAACAGTCTCTTCATTCAGATTGTCAACCCTCCCAGTGAGCTGTTTGTTGGCAGCACCCTTGCTGAAATGTGGGTCTTCTAACCGATGGTGAGCAACTGTTATGTTCTTTGAATCTCTGATAATTCTGTGTGACTGGGAATGTGACAATAGGCTTCTCAAGGAGTATTGATGTTTTCTAGTGCCATATTCTTAACCTACTCCCATCCCATTCTTGACCCTTGGGAAAGATCATACTCTACAATCACTCCAAGTGTTACTTTCTGTGCCTACTACTCAACATGGGGTTTTAGTTTTGCTTGGAGTTATTTATTTTATTTTATGTTTAGTTTTGCCTGCATGCATGTATATGTACCACGTATGTGCCTTGTGCTGTGGAGTTAGGCAAAGGCATCTGATTCCCTGCAGATGGAGTTAGTAGACCATGTGGGTGGTGGGAACCAAACACTGGTCCAAGTGCTCTGAACCATCAAGCCAACTCTTCAGCTCCTTCAACTTGAGACTTTCCTCTCTAAATGGAATTTCTGTGCCCTAGATAAACCTTTGAAACAATGTGCTTAAGGTTTCCCAGTGAATGTCTAATACATAACCCAGTGCCAGTATTTTCCTCTACTTTAGTCAATGGCAATGTGATCCATCTATTTGGTCAAATTATACTCTCCAACATTAATTTCAAATTTACTCTCTCTGTGTCCAAAAGGACTTGAAAGCCTTTTTAGACATCAGGGAAATTCTCAAGGCATAGCCTTTCCTATTCCCAGGTCTTTTTTTTTTTTTTTCATCCATTCCTTGAAAGAATATTTCTACTGCTTTCTTCTTGGTCCAGGCTGTCTTTATGTTTCTTCCATCTTTTGAAGAATTTTATCGTATTGTCCCTCTCTTCAAAACTTTCTTTATTTCCTGTCTCCAGAGTAAATGCTGTACCTGTTGATGCCACACAAGGCCCTCCCATCTGACTACAGCTAACCTTGCTTATTCTCCGTTGGCCTTCATACACCGTGAGTACAATTCTCTAGCCCCATAGTGTTTCTTCCTTTTCCTATCTTTGTAATTTTAAACATACCATGGCTTCTGCATATAAAACTCCCAACGTTGCTTTTAATCCAAAGAAATATTCATCCTTCAGGTCTGAATCAATTCATTCATTCATTCAACAAATCATTATTGACAACACAAAATGTGCTAAGCACTATGTTGGGCATATAATGGTGAACAAGACAGACCTAGTCTCTGCTTCCACAGGACCCAGTGTCTAATGGGGAAATGAATGTTCACTCAATAATCTTTTAAATTGCTCCATAGCCATAATTGTAAATAAGTGCCATGAAGGAAAATTATAGGGTGCTCCATCGGGTCCTCTCTGAAGCCCTCTGAAATCCCCCAGGCTAGGGTTACTTGTTCTCCCTTGGCTCCCACAGTACTGTATTTATGTTTTATCATGTCTGTCCCAGTAGAATTGGAAACAGAGACTAGGTTATATTTTAATCTTCAGCGGCAGGCAACGGTTTTGGTCTGACATAGATGAAGAGTGTGTGCACAGGGGATGACTGAATGAATAAATAAATGAAATAAACAATTTAGACAAAATGATGACTTGAAAATTACCCTGAAAATAATGGCAGCAATAGTCCTAAGTGTTTCCACTGGTTCCAAAATTTCTCTCTTTCTCTCTCTCTCTCTCTCTCTCTCTCTCTCTCTCTCTCTCTCTCTCCAGACAAATCTCTATTTTCCAAGGGAATATATGTCACAAAAATTGTGCTAATGGGTTCTTTGTTCCATTGACTGACTCACTATTGAGCCACTTGGCCATGAAAAACAATTTTTCACTGGGTTTCATTTTCATCTGAAGCTCAATCTTTACTGTGAAATATGGACACCCATAAATCTGGGGAAACTCTTGTGAGCATTTGTGGGATGTTTGTCTTTGGGTTCTTACCTTCAAAGGAATGAGCCCCTCCCCATCAGAGTTTTGATTCATTCTTTCTACCGTTCTTCTTCATCCATTTCAAACATTTTGCCAGTTGTGTGTTTGGATTCATTTTTCATCTTTAACCATGGGGGTGAAAGTTGCAGTTATCCTGACCCCTCATCTCTAAATTTCTCATCATTCATCTCCTGAGAACAAGGACCTGTTCTTACCTGTCCACAGTCCTATTGCCACTCAACAGCTTTTTATTAATGTCACAATACCACCAATAATATATAAATAACCAATATTTATTGAATAAATACATAATTATAAATAAACATATAAATAAGTATTCACTGAATACCAGTAACCAATAAATACCCAAACTCTCATAATTATAAAACAATGTATTTTTATTTCTTTGTATCATTCTAAAACCTTTCACTATCATATATTTTACCTCTTTGTTGGCATGCTTGTTCATTCCTAATTAAGAATTCCTTCCCTTACTTTTCATTAGAATGAGTTCTTGTGTAATATTTATATGGATTCATTGGGAATGTCATACGATGCATTTTGGTCATATCTACACACACACACACACACACACACACACAGACACTACTCTGCTGACATCTTGAAGATTTATGCTCCACCTCCACACTTCAATGGCGACATAATTATTATTTTCTAAGTCTGTCATCCCTTTTACATTCTACCAGGACCGTTCTCTCCCCTCCTGCTTAAACTTGTTTAGTTGGCTTTTTTATTCCAGTTTTACAACTCTGTTCTGACGTGCTTTGTAATCATTTTTTTCTGCTTAATCTGTTCATAATTTAGCCAACTGGGATTGATTTTAGTTATTCTTCTCTTTATATTGTATGTCCACCTTAATTTTTGGACTCTTATTGCCTTAAGCATACTTTAGACATTGACTACAGCCAAGTCATGCCAGTGCTTAAACCATAAATACATTCTAGTGCCTTTGAATCCCATGCAGAAGGTTTCTCCTGCCTCCCTGCCCCTAGTCATAAAAGCTTCTGTCTCTCACAGTGGCTGAAAATAGCTAATAGTAATTCATTTTCTATCCTACAATTTTCTCAAGGTTCTGTGAAAATTATTATACAAACACCAAACAAAGTGTAAATTTCTTTGCATGGCGCTTTCCCCCTTCAACTGTATGCCACTAAATATATACCAGCTAGAACCATGTGTCACACTAGACCCTTCCATGGTGTACTGGCTGGTTTTGTGTGTCAACTTGACACAACCTGGAGTTATCACAGAGAAAGGAGCTTCAAGTGAGGAAATATCTCCATGAGATACACCTGTAAGGCATTTTCTCAATTAGTGATCAAGGGGAGAGGGCCCATTGTGAGTGGTGCTATTCCAGAGCTGATAGTCTTGGGTTCTATAAGAGAGCAAGAGGAACATGCTGGGAGAAACAAGCCAGTAGGCAACATTCCTCCATGGCCTCTGCATCCTGACTTGCTTAGTTCCAGTCCTGACTTCCTTTGGTGATGAACAGCAATGTGGAAGTGTAAGCTGACTAAACCCTTTCCTCCCCAAAGTGCTTCTTGGTCATGATGTTTGTGCAGGAATAGAAACTCTAACTGAGACACATGGTCTATGCTATTAATTGGCTGAGTAGTGAGGTTCTTTTATTTCTCTTTATGTTTAAGTTGAGGCCTTTTTTCTTATATAATTTTATTTTGAGAATTTATATAATTCTAGCAGACATGAAAAGCCAAACTATATTAAAAAGGTGCACACGGGACATGGTTGTTTCCCTCCCATAAGTCATGATTTTGCAAGTAACCTTGACCACATGTTTTCGTTTGCTTTTATTTACTTATTTGTTTTGGTTTTTTGAGATTTAGCTTCAGAATAAACATAGAAGTTAGATTCGTGGGTGTCATAGCTAGGAATTCTATTGCTGTGATAAAACGCCTGGAACAAAGCAACTCTGGAGGGAGAGGGCTTGCCAGTTTATGCTTCCACATTATCGCCACAGAGGAGTGCTGCCTACTGGCCTGCTCCCCATGGCCTTCAGTCTATTTATACCATCCAGAACCTCCTTTCACAGGGGTGGCAATACCCCCAATGTGGTTGACCCTCCCATATCAGTCATTAGTCAAAAACATGGCCCACAGACTTGCTTTAAAGCCAACCTTATGGATGTGTTTTCTAAATTAAGATTTCTTCTTCCAAGATATGTCTAGGTTTGTGTCAAGTTGACAAAAACAAAACAAAACAAAACAAACAACAACAACAAAAAAAAAAACAGCACATGGAGTCAAAAGGCAAGTACTACTACATATGGAATTCTTTGGCTGTTCACATAGTTCCATCCAAATGGCTCACACCCATGTAAACTTTCTAAGTAAGGTACAATATGCTTGCATTGCTGTGTCCCTTAAAATTTCACATGTCGAACTTATAACTGAAGAATTTAGTTATATTTGGACGTGAGTCTTGAAAAATAGTTTCAGTTGCCTTGCACTGGGAGACTCCAGAGTATAAACATAAATGCCTAGCATTTTATTGCATGAGCCCTAAGAAAATAATGCAACCTGTCTCTCCCACAATATCATCAACAAGGAGTATTGTCAAGATTTTTTTTTTAAATATTTGTCAGTTTAATCAGTGACAAAAGTATAGTGTTAATATAACTGGTATCAAGAGTAAATGAGCATGCTCCCATACATTTAAAAATAATGTTCTTGTTATTTTAAAGAAATGGGTGCTTTTTTGTCACTTTCTCAATTTTTAAAATTCTGTATTTTAAAGCCTTGACCGTTGATCTCTCATATGCACCTAAACACTTCCTCCCACAGAGCCACTACTTATCTGACTATATTTGTCACACAATTCTTTCTTAATTTTATATAGAACTAATCAATCTTTTCCTCAGGGTCTATGACTTTAGAATCATATTTAGAAAATCTTTCCTACACTCAATTTATAAAACACTCAGCCACACTTCCACATCTTCCTCTAGTATGTATACAACTTCTTTATTTTGTCATCTATTAAACTGTTGTCATTCTCAGTATAAAATGTCCATCCAGTTTTACTTTTTTTCCAGGTAGCTACCTAACTGTCCCACAAATATTTATTAAAGAAACTGTCAACTTTCCCAGAGATTTGAAATGCTACTTTATCAAACAATGCTTTTGTGCGTGCTTGGATCCATTTCCAGCCTCTCTGCTGTTCGTCCTTGCCACACTGTATCAGCCACAGGGAGGTTTTCATATACCATGCCTGCTGCATCAGTCTTTCTTGTTTTCCTCTTCTCCTTGCCCAGCATCTCCCAGCTGCTCTTCTATGTTCCCTTTTCTGTGTGATTTTAAGAATTAATTTGTTTAGCACAAAATCAAGTGGCTCACTGACATTTTTATTGCTATTGCATTTAATACATATTGAAGTGAGAGGAATGGACACCTGGATGGTGTTGAGGAGTTACAGTCCAACACCAACACATCTTGTTATTGATTCAAGTCGGCTTTAACATCTTTGGGGAATACTTAAATTATTTTCCTCATTGAGAATTTGTGTTCTTCTCTTCTCCTTTTTACCTGAGATTATAAGTGAGTTTTTCTTTCTCCATTATAGATTGGGCTTGCTAATGATCTTGTATACAGGAAGGTTGTTGGCTTTTATTAAGTTAATGCAGATCCCATGGACTTACTGACTTCCTTACCTAATTCCAATTCACTTCATTGCCTGCTCGCTTGGGTTTTCAATCTATACTATCATTTCATCTGCATATGGAGATCCTATCTCTTGGCAAGTTGCTAAATTTCTATGTATCTGTGTACATCATGGGTAGGCACTTTACAATGCAAGCAAACATTGTTGCATATATGTTTACAAAGGGCACTGGCTTGTAGTTTCTTATGATAACACTGAGTCATTGTTACTGCTATCAATCTTCTAGGGCTCCAGGATTACATTTATAAAGAGTCCTCGTGGTCTTTATGTCTATACTCTGGAACACTGAAAAGGCAGCTTATGCAGTCATCCATCTGAACGACCTCAGTTCGGTGTTTCTAGGTGGGTCCATAAGTTAGGAATTTTCTCTATCTTCCTATCAGAGCAGTCTGCCTAAACTCTCAATGAAATGGTGTCCATTTTAGAAAAGTCCGTTCTCTATCTGGGCTATCATGAATTTCATAATGTTCGCTTGCATTTGTAAAGCGCCCGCTCATGGTTCACATTCCTTCCTGCAGGGCTATGCTCCTTCTATTGCTTTCCAGAGTTTATTCAATTCTTATTTCACACTTTTCTTGAGTTTTTCATAGTTTGCTTTGCTCTCTGTACTGCTCAGCTACATTTCATTCTTCCTCTCTGAAGCACAAGAGTTTTGATTCTTTCTTAGTTATGCTCTTTTCGCTGTTTCTTAGCATAGGATTTTCTCCTCTTACCTTTGTTAGTTCTTTCCCTGTGCTCTCTTCTTCTGATTCCCTTTATAATTCTACATCTTTGAATTGTGAGCTAAGGTTGTTGAACTATTTCTTATTGGGTTTGGTTTCTCCTCAGATCACTGCTGTTAACTATACACCAGAAATTCTGGTGGGAACCTTTTCATTCTGTCATTGCCTTAAGAAATCCTGCAATTTCTGCTTATGCTTCCTTGCAATAGTTGTTAGACAAAGAAATGCTGTATTTGGTAATTTTCGGGTTGAAACATTAAAAAACAATTTTTTTTCTCACTAACAATATTTCCCAGGACTTACCAAATTCTGATGCCCCAGAAAGATTCAGTTGACATCTTAACCTCAAGGTGATAACACTAGGGGAGGAAGGCTTTAGGAGATTATTAGGTTGCTAAGGCTCTACCCATACAGAAGAGGCTGCCAGAAAGATAGCTAGTCCTTGGCACCATGCAAAGATACAAACAAGGAGGGGAACCCTCACAGTGCATTGGCTTCAGTAGCACCTCCATCTTGGACTTAGCCATCTCCATGACTGTGAGAATGTAATTTCACATGCTTTTAACCTACTCAGTCTACGGTGTTTTGCTTTGTTTAAACCTGAACACACTAAGACATGTGGTCAGTTTTTAGTGGTCAGTTTTTGTTAGGGCTCTAGTTGGATTCAACAAATGGTCCCCAATAGAAGACTACCATATAGTCTTGAGCCCTGCAGAGAGACGATAAGTACAGCCTTCTCCAGGGTCTGTGTGTGGGAAACTCCTTATATCCTCGTTTCCTTTTGTTTTGTGATGTATTATGAAGAAGTTTCATTTTCTTTCCCCTGCAGCATATTTGGTCCTTTTTTTGCATGGAGATCTGGGTTTCTGTCATCGTTTCTCTTTTAGTATTTTCTAGTCCAGTCTTGGGCATCACCATGCCAGGCTTCTTTTTGCACGTATACTGTGAATCCTTAAAGATGGAGCTTCAGATCCTCATTTCCTGATAGAAATTCACTGTAGCCTGTAGTTTTAGGTATGTGTTATTTCTCATTGTGTGTTTTCTGTTTTAGACTCTTCTGGGACTGATGTCTAGCACATGGTCTCCATATGACTTTTGTTCCCACCTTTGCTTTGTTCTCCATTCTGTTAACCTCTCTCACTTTCCTCATATCCAATAAGATTTGGGGTCCTATGGGTACTAAGATAGCATTTATTTTTATTTATTTTATTTATTTTTCCTTCTATTGCTTTCCAGAGTTTATTCAATTCTTATTTCACATTTTTCTTGAGTATATAAGGATGTTGGGGGATATTTTTGTTCTGAGCTTTGCCACTTATGATTTAAAGTTTTTGTTTCATATTTTCAAATGCTGCTTTTAGACACTGATTCAGCCAGGATGCATGTTAACGGTTTTTTCTCCTGCTTTCTGTGTGTGACCCAGGTTGGAGTATTTTCACTTCCTGGATGGCTTTGATGCTCCAATTTTGTCTTCTTAGTGACTCTGTAAGGATGCTGACTGCCATTTTCTGTGTACCTGTAAGTAACACTTAGCTGCACAGCTGTACAGCTAGGTGACTAAAACATTTCCTGGTTCAAGAGCGCCCTCTTCTGGGGTGAAAAAGTTGTGTTTCTTTTATTGAGGGCACCTAGGGTGGGGTGGATGTGGGGACTGGGGGTGGCAACCAGTCTTCCAATTTTGAGATTCACTTTTGTTTGGTTGGACACTTCTTTATTGTTCTTCACTAAGAAGCCCCCAACTGCACCTCTGTCACATGACCTCCTCTCTCACATAATTGGCACCTATCTCATATGACAGTCCAGCCCCCCACACAGCCAGGATCTCTTGTTCCATACCCTAAACCCAGAGCTCTTGCGTGACCAGGTCTCAACACATTACTTTTCATTCGGGTGTGAAACTTCATTTTCCAAGATTCAGCTTATCTGAAGTTTTGCCATGGTGCGGTGATGTCTCCACACCTCTCTTTAGCTTTCTATCCAGCGTTCTGCCTACACAGTCGGAAGCCGTGAGACCTGAAGTACATGTTTCTGTTTGCGTGTAATCTGAAGTTACTATTAATTGCATTGTAATATAAGTGTATGTATTTGAGGGGAAAGGAAAGGGGGTAAGTGGATATCTGGAAGTCTATTTTTCATTCAGAGGATTCTTCAAACTGTTTTGAACACAAGAAAAAAGTAGCATTTAGGATTGCTAACTAATACAGCCTACAGCTATGTCCTTTGGTGTCCACCCAGTTTTATCCTTAATATTTCAAATCTCCTTGAGCCCATCATTTAACTCCTCCAGACACCCACTTTCCCCCTTAGGAAAAGAACACTTGTATCTTTCAAGTAAGGCAGAAGAACCCAGTCTTCGTTCTCACCAATCCTTGCTTCTGCTTTCTACCTCGTGCACACAAAGGAAATCAGCTTGCATGCATAACTCGATAAGAAAATATTGAAAGAAAACGTGTCCTGTCTTAACATGGTCTTGGGAAAATGTAAATATAGGCTCTCTTGCCAAGTCTTTTAAAGAAGACCGAGGTCTCCATTGGTTCTGTTTGCAGCCTTTAACCAGTGAGAGTTCAGTTAAGAGTTGCCACTCCTCTGCATTGGATTTCTCTTACAAGGTCAGAACGTTCCCTTTCAGACTCCCAATACTCACCAAGTCCAAGGAGAAATCCATGGCTTTGACCTCCTCCCCTCTTTTCCATGCCCCTCCGGGCTCAGGGTCCAGCCTCAAAAACAACTCCCACTCTATTAAAATATCTCCTTCCTAGAGGAGACCATAATTTAAAATAAAACAGTAAATAGTCAGGAGAACTTCAGAGCCAAATGTGAAAGCACTCAGGGTCACTATAACC
The DNA here is from genome assembly GCF_900095145.1 of Mus pahari. Lineage (NCBI taxonomy): Eukaryota > Metazoa > Chordata > Mammalia > Rodentia > Muridae > Mus > Mus pahari. The sequence continues at coordinate 52,216,846 of NC_034594.1, forward strand.
ATCCTCGTTTAATAATGTGTCTTTATGTTACATCCTTCATTCTCATGTGGCTGAAAACACAATACCACAGACGATTAATCCCAGAAGGTCCTTCACCAGTTTTGGCAATGCATTTGCTTTGCATCGAAAGGGCACTCGCCCAGTATTAAACAGATCCATGTTTCTAGTGGTCGAAGAAACTCACACATTCTTGAGGCATCAAGGTTGGGGGACCAAGCTGGTCCTTCAGCCACCTGTTCATGACTCCCAGCACTTCAGCATCCACCAACTCGAGCGGAGACGGGCTTCCTTTAGGAGCATCCAGGCTCCAGAGCTATTTATTTCCAAACTACAGCCATCGGTGGCTTGCAGGCTCTCCATCTCTCCGCATTTGCATCTGGAATGCTGGGTGGAGCAGTGCCAGGTCAGCACAAACCTAGAGACACAGACACAGAGATGAACATATGTGGCTGACACAGACACAGAGATGAACATATCAGACAGAGTGGCAGAAGAAAGATGTGCTGAAATGACTGAGAAACAAGAGGCAAGAAATACCAGACCTTAAGCCTCCGGGATGCCCAAATATGGTGGTTTCCTCACCTACACTCATCACCCCCACCAGTCCAAGTTCAATCCAGAGTCCTGATTCCATCCAGTTTTCTCTGGCTACCTGTCGCCCTGGAAGAGGGACCAACACCAAAATTTGAATAGGGTCCCTTTTTTCTCTGGCTTAGCATTCCGCATGAACATCCCATTTCTAAGCTCATCGAAGCAAAGATATGAGGATACTTAATAGAAGTATGATAAGAAATTAAGAGAATATCCTCCTAAAGCGGTCAGATCTGGGCAGAGCTCAACAGTGAGAGTGACATTCAAGACCCCAAAGAGACAGAGAGACATAAAAATCTTCGAGGACAATAGTGTAGGGGGACTGCGTGCTTATGTTAAGCAATGTGTAGGAAGACGGATGGGATATTATTAGCAAAGAAATATGTGGAGTGCTAAACTTCATGAACCATTGTAGCCTTTGTGGCCTTTGTCCTCTGAGTTCTCCAGGTTGGTACCTAGAATACTAACCATATGTCACAAGCGTGGGGATGTTTCCTACTACAGTATGAGTCACATGCCATTAATTTGACCCAGAGCACAAAAACAAGAACATCCCACCTTCAGCTGTTGTCTTTTTATCTCTCTTTAGAGGTAAATTGCAATAGCTTCATGTGGCACAAAATATTAGTGACTGTCTGGTTGAAGAGAGGCATGCTACTAACTCCCATGGGATACTAAACAGAGGAAAAGTTCTAATGGCGAGAGTAGTACTGAGAATGCAACACTTGCAGAAAAGCAGGTCTGCAAGCATCTGGCCTGTCAAAGGTGCAGAAACCATTCATGACCTTAGAGCTAGTTTGAGCTGGTGCTGGACAGAGGCAGAAGGATACAGTGTTGCACAACATCATAGTCAGTGCTGATAGGTCAAGTGCCAGACAGAAAACAGCAGGAGTAGGATTCCAATCCAAGTCTAACCTGGCCGTTAGATCTTCTCTGCAAAACTTCGTGCCCTTGTTTACATAAAGAGCCCTCGGCGTGGCTTTGAGGATTTCACATACAGCACTCTGAACACCTACCTCAGCAGATAGAACTTAGTCTTTGGTCATTGTTGCTGAGTGGATAACTCAGTGAATGTGATTCAGTCAATGTTACCAATGATGAGTAGTTAATTCAATATTATTAAACACAAAGGAGAAATGTCGGGCTTCTTAAACTTTTTTTACTCATAGATATGTTATGAGACTTCAGGCGCATAGTACATAAAGCACATGTAAAAATTAAACATTCGCTTTGTTAAAAGTCATAAGTAAATTTAATTTAAAACAATTCTTTGGTGTGTGTATGATTTTATGATTCACTAAAGATTAGTGCAAATGTGCGGACTAATGGGATGGGTATGCTTATTTCTTTTTCCATAACGAACAAAGTCTTGGCTAGATATTTGATACTGCATGATGTACAGCATCCTCAACATTTTCCAAAGTGGTTCAGTATTTAAGTTTTATAATTACTAATACTGAAAATACCACTTCACATAAACATGTAGTCAAAAATGGCAGATTTTCTAGGACCATTTTAGAAATGTTGGAAATTCTATCCTAATTCCAAGTTAAAATTCATTTAATAAAGTTTTATTTAAAACTCTAACAGAAAAGCTTTAAAATCACACAGAATATAATATGAAGAAATACTGATTTGATACATGCTGAGAAGTGATACTAAGAAACTATTACCAGCATTTACCTGCTGTATGTAAAGCATCTTGTTGTCATGGGAACCACAAACTTTGTATGTACCAGGAAAACACCACAATTTGTAACAGGCAGTGTTTCCAGCAGGCGATGGGTAGCATGAAGACATGTGACGAACAAAGTGCATGCTACGTGATCAGAACCTCAGCTGCAGAGGGGTCATGTGCACATCAACTGTCACCCCAGAAACGCCTCACATTTGGTACGTTTAATGTTCAAAGAATTTTTGGATGTTGAACATTCAGAAACACTTGTTGTAAAGTATACCCCACAATCCCTACATCTGTTTATGTGACCTAAAATGGAGTCATTATTCACAGTGTAAGGAACCCGGGACTTAGAGATGACGACTGTTCTGTGTTGCTGGCAGTTAGCATTAAAGGTTAAGACCACTCCAGTTTCCCAGTGTTCTGACTTTGAGATGGCTATGTGGGCTGACCGGCCTCTGGGTTTCTTTAGTCCTCCAGTGCTCCCTGGGGTTATGAAATCCTTGAATCCCAACACTTCTTGAGGAAATGTTTGGTTAGACTCTCTAGTGTGATCGTGTGACTGAAACACGAGGACACATTCTCCAGTCAAGACTCAATTCTTCTGGAGTGTTCACATTTGTCTGAAGAGGTTTTAGTACAAAGGTGCCCTTCCAGAGATAGTAAAGGCTACCCCTGGCTAACCACCTCAGACTACAACAGGTTTGGCCCCTCCCTACCTTTCCCCTCTCCATGCTTCCAGAGCCAAAGCACAGAGCAGACCTTAGAACAGTCTTTGCCCTCACCCTAGCACATGCCAAGCTTCCCAGGAATGACCTCCAGAGCCATCACCCACCTTTCCATAGACTAGAAAATACAGACTTGCTCTTTGCCCCTGGACATGAGGAGCCTCCCATGGCATTCTTATCTTGCAAACCTTGCAAAGGACAAGCACTGGTGATTCAGGGCACTTGGTACAATTTAGAGCCATAAATCAAGAGACTGTCTAAAATTAAATTGCAAGGAGCCTTAGGCCAGACGCAAGAGCCCCGTGTTTAAACAATCTTCTCTAATCCCCTTGGCTAACAGGCCCTCCTGCCCGGGAAGTGGCAGCCAGGACTGCCTATTGTGCAAGTCACAACACTGCCCAGTGCTTCAAGAGGTCCTGAGGAGGACTCCGGGAGGCTGCTGTTTCCAATCAGAGCCATTTTGATCTCATTTCTTCTACATTATCCCAAGAAGAAGCAAGAATCAGCTCCATCACTTATTTAAAAAAAAAAAAAGAAAAAGAAAAAGAAAAAAGTTAACTATAATAAATCTACTGAAGAAAATTCCCTATGTCTTGCTACCCTGGAGAACATGACATCAATGTCAGACCTTTCTGGGACTAGACAGATGGATGCCCAGCTTTGTGACTCATGATATCTCCCCAAATATAAGGTGGCAATCCTTGGGGCCTCAGATTTTCCAGGCATAAAACTGCCAGGGGCAACTGAGCTGTACCAAGTGTATCAAGTTGAGGCGTCCTAGGGGAGCCCAGCTCTTGACCTCTGCAAGGAGGAAGAGGTTAGAAAGTCTCACAAGGACACCAGCCAGCTCCATGACACCAGTGCCCTTTTTAACAGTTCAGAAGGTACTGGCTGTTCTGGGTAGTCAGGTGGCATCTCAGATCTCTGCACCCAAGGGTTTGTGTCTCATTTATACTTCCTGGAAAGTGTGAGGAACTGATTCCAAATGAGCGACTGGCAAAGAAAAAGATGTCAAGTACAGTGTGGCCTACACCTCTCAGCCTGACCCTCCTGGGATGCCCAGTGATCGTGTCTCTGCAAAAAAGCCTGCTCTTTCTAGAGCACCATTCATCTGCCACTTCTAACATGGTTACCTTGCTACAGTGCCCATGGCAGCAGCATCTATAGGAGCAAAGCTCTCAGATAAAGCCTGTGAGGAGGCCTCTAGCCTCGTTGTGGTACCAGCCCTGAGTTTTATTTCCACCTAGCCTCACACTGACTTAGTGGGGAAGCCCCCTGAACACGAAGTGTTTTGTCATCTTGGAACTGGCCAAGATGGCAATGGAGGTCTGTAGAGTTTCATCTGCTGAGAAGGAGGAAGGGTAGAAGGGATACCCTGGGGGAGGTGGGGCTGGATTCTGAGCAGTAGTGAGATCCAAGGAGCCAACAAGCTGCGTGACTCAGGGAAGTGCAACCAAGGGGAGGAAGCTGTCCCTTGGTTGCACTTAAATTGTCTGAGTCCCTTAAATTGATCACAGTTGACAAACACACCAAAGGGCTAAATGTTTTCTATACACGTCTACTTCGTCCTCCCAGCAAAGCTGTGAAATAGGGTTTAGGACACAGCCAGAAACAAGCTGAAGTACCTTCATAAATGTGTCTAGGTCATACCTGCTAAAACACAGAAACAGGACCTGAGGTCCATGCGTCCAGGCCAACGCCTGTCTTATGGTACCAGTGGCACTATTCCCAGGACCACCAACCAAAGTGAGGTGTATTCTATGGCTCCTGAAGTGTTCCCAAGGTGTATGGTGAGCAATGTAAAGCAAAGTTCTACATTACATGGGAAAGTGGATCACTGGCTTTCAACCAGGAATTACTTTTTTCCTCCAAGAAATATATGATCGTAACTGGAGACTACTGACTGTCACAAATCAGGGAGTCTTGTTCAAATCTAACAGAAAGTCCCGTTAGTTAGCTGTTGGTTACCTCCAAGATGTATCATGACTACACCACAGAGGCTATCGTGTCATGCTGGTCTCTGTAGTACACAGGCTCTGCAGCTGTTTAGGACTATTGACGGGTTTTCTCCTTTAGCAACTTGCACTCCACCTTCACATACTATAAGAGCCAGTCTCGGGAAGGAGGTTATCAGGTCAATTCCAGCTCGATTCCTCTAAGTCCCATGTATGAAGTCTTTGGTATCTTCAACAACAGGGACTTACCTTCCCTAGGAATGAGCTTGCCAGTAGGTTATCCAATGCTTAGCGGTCAAACCTAAACTCACGTACAGGCAAGCAACACTAAATGGACTCAATAGGTTGTATTTGCCTGTGTGTGTGTATATATGAACGTGTGTGCACATGTGTGTGCATACATGTGTAACAATAAGAGCCAAAGAAGAAAGCATGAATTTGGTAGCCAGTGGACACAGAGGCACAGGAGGAATTAGAACGGGAAGAAGGAGGGATGGAAAAGGAAAAAGAATCTAACAGACAAAACTAGAGATGCGCTGGAAATCTCCCCACACACAGGACCACCCTTGCGTTAAGGCATCATCAGGCATAGAATATGCAGTCGTAAGGCCAAAAAACCCTGGCCTTGGCAGTCTGAAGATCCCTATAGAGTGAGAATTAGATGCTTTGATTTGCCTTCTTTTACTCACAGCTTAGGATTCAAGTTTACCCTCCAACGTTTCCCAGAGCAGGGTCACAGGGGCAACAAGGATGCCACATGTCACCAGGACCTTTTCAAAAACCTCCCCTTTGACATGGCAGAGCCTGGAAAGGAGTGAACGAATCTGACCTCTACATCCTACATCCATATCTGGACTTTCAAGGTGAATCTGGATCCAGGAAATAGGAGCCACCTGGAGAGTCCCAAGGGTGGGGACTCTAGAGAGCTCCAGGAGAAAAGGTGAGCCTGAGAGGAATCCTTCAACTTCGTGGTCTCAAAGAAATGGTCTCAAAGAATGCCCTTAAAAAAAACAAATTCTCTGACTTTTTAGTTCCCAGGAAAGCAGTTCAGGCCACTTTGCTAAGTCACTGATTAACCAAACTTCTAGAATCCACTTATCCCACCCACTCATGGGAACAGTGAGTCTTTCGATGATTCTGCGTGTTTTTCACAAAAGCTCCTTGGCATATTCTAGTTTTCAAAGAGGGATTTCCCCCCCTCACTAATTCTGATTTCTTTTAGGTAACTTGAATGGAAATTAAATTTTAAATTACATTTTCAATGAATATCGTTTATAGTTCTGCTTGATTTTGAGTAGTTGTTTAAAGGTAATTTATTTTAGTTAAATTAAGAGCTAATTGGAAATATTTATCAACTTCACAGCAGGAAACGGCAGAACCAAAATGAGAATGGGACCTGAGCATGCCCAGAAGAGAGTCCCCACACTGAGGGAGAGCCCATTAGAAGCAGGAGAAAGAAGCAAAGTTGCTTTTAAAACATGACTAGAGTAATAAACCAGAATAGAGTGGCATTGGGAAAGAATGCTAAAAAGTCACCAAGCACAGTGACACTAATCCCTAACTACACTCTCAATATTTGCTCTTACACCCTCTGGCGAGTATACTCCCTCTTCACCCTCAGGAAGGAAGCCTCTCTTCGCAACAGGCAGAAAACCACGCCCAACAAAATGCAGTGGGTGCCTGTACCAAATGATACATCTGCAACACAAGTCCTGTGCTTAAGGCTCAGGACACATTGGGGTAAAGAGCATGGGGAGATTGTAAGAGCCAAACCCTGAGATTGGGAGTCTTAGAAATGCCAGAAGCTACACTCATGAGGTCTCACCGACATGTCTGTCTGTGCATGTGAGGAACAGGGACAACACCAACAGACATGCTAAGGGGAAAGGTCACAGGTCTCAACTCTGGACAAAGAGCCACAGGCAATCAAGGAATGATGCAGTGGGAGAGACAGTCTTCCCCAGGGAAGAGCAAATCAACTGGTTATCCAGTACCAAATGGTCAGTACTAAAAACGCACATGCCAGTAACATTGTAGAGCCTGAGTCAGTTGTTTTTAGGTATTGAGGAGTGTATATGTATGTGTGTTTTGTGCATTTTGTGTGAACAATTAAGGAAAGGGTTTAAAAGAAAGATGTGAATATATAGTAAGGTTTGGGGGAAAGAAAGGAAGAGAGAAATGATGTAATTTTGTTATAATCCAAAAACAAATCTTTTTTACATTTATTTATCTTCTTTTTGGCTTTTTGTTTATTTATGTTTGAGTCAGGATTTTTCCATGTGTCCCTTGCTGTCCTGGAACTCCCTCTGTAAATCAGGCTGGCCTCAAACTCAGAGATTTACTTGCATCTGCATCTCAAGCCTGGGAATAAAGACATGTGGGCCATGCCAGGCCTTAAATTTTTCTAATAGAATTTTTAAAAGAAAAAAGCTGATAGTTTCTTTGCTGATTTATTTAAAAAGGGGCCATTCACTTTTGTTGCAGAATAAAGGTTTCTCTGATAATACCTACCAAGTCAATAAATCCCCGTTGCTCCTTTTCAAATTGGCATGTTGCTGGTGATGGAAATTATCATTTTAGTCATTTCTGGCTTTTTATTGTACTTAAATTGCCATTTTTCATTCTCGAAAACATTAAGCTCTTTTTTACTACCATTTGTCAGTTCTCCAAACAGCGCGTCTGCCTTAATCACCCGTTCCTGGCAGATGACATTTAAACTAAATTTTACATTTATATTCAAAGGCACTGGAAACATACTAGAACTTCAAAGCAAATTTAAAGTAAATCTTCACTATTAAGAAAAATCAGACATTTACATTTAAATTTGAAGACAAAGTAACCTGGTTTGGGATTAGATTCAATTAGCATTTATATCTCAGAGTATAGAAAGAAAATCAGAAGCACCCATCAGGGGAAAGTGGTCCACATATTTAGGAACAGAAACTTCAAGGTTACTGTTAAAACAGTGAAATTCTAATGCTAATGATGAAAATATGTTTCATTATGTCCTATAAGTAGTAGTAACAAAAAGGAGGCCTCCCCACTAAGTTATTACAAAGTTCTAGAAGAAGCAGCTAAACACTCTAAGCAAATATTGCAAAGTATCTGGTTGGGACACAGTACACCACTGCTATTCAGTTACTTTGTAAATTGTCTACCTAACAGAATCCAAGAGCAATTGTATCCGAGAGGAGATTACTGTCAGAATGGGGTTCTTTCTGGCTAAGCCAGCTGCTGCTTCCCTGTGGTACTCCTCATGGAGGCTGTCACGTGGCTTAGCTTTATCGCCACACATGGGCAGCAAGTCAGGTGGCTGTGCTGATACAGGGGAGCAAGACAAGTTCCCCAACCCAAACCCTCTCCTGTGGAAGGAAATTGGCTATTTAAAATAATAGCAACTATCAAACAGCACCACAATGAGCTGTCTCATCGACAGGGGTGATAGTACAGGGACAAATGAACAGTACAGACTGTAAAGGGGGAACCTCAAAGAAGCTATAAACCAGTAACGACACTCAAGCTGTCAAACCTCCTGGAAAGAGAAACTACTCAGGCCTCATTCCCCGGGCCATCGACATAGCTCCATGGATCAGGTATTTACCCACTAAGCTGATGGCCTGAGTTTGATCCCAAGAACCCACAGTAGAAGGGGAGACCTGAGAAGCCAAGTTAACTGATGGAGGCTATTGTTTGTCTTCACTCCCTAAACAAGTTTGTTTGACTCATATGCTTGGGATGTGCTTGATCACATGTGGGTGGGAGGTATGTGGGTAGGACAAAGTCAGGGTGTATGCTTCCCTGATTGGGTGTAGGAGGGAGGTACACAGGCAGGAAATAGTCAGGATGTATGCTTGCCCATGATTGGACCTGAGGGAAAATGTGATGAATTGTGGGCTTTGTCTTACTTTTCTTTTCTTTTCTTTTCTTTTCTTTTCTTTTCTTTTCTTTTCTTTTCTTTTCTTTTCTTTTGAGCAGAGTTTCTCTGTATAGCTCTGGCCAACCTGGCTGTCCTAGAACTTGCTCTGTAAACCAGGCTGGCCCGGAACCCTCAGAGCTCCTCCTGCCTCTGCCTCCCAAGTGCTGGGATTAAGAGCATGGGCTACCACCATCCAGACGGTTTTGCCTTTTTAAACAAACCTCTGCAAAATGTGACTCGTGGCCATTTCCTGAGAACCCAAGTATGGACCTGACAGGTATTTAATTAAAGCTGGCTTCAAATTTGGCAAATTTCATCTCATTCTCAACAGATGGGATGAACAGGCAAACTTCTGTGTACTGTCTTCACACGCAAACTGCAGCGTGCACATGTTCACACTCTCTCTCACACACACTCACTGATCATAAATAAATGCCTCTTTCAAAGAGATCTCATTCTCCGATATCATAGGCTGTTTGTGTGGGTATTTTGGGGGGGGGGGGTACTCAATGCAATATCCATCAACTGGTAAATTGGGTATGCCCTAATTTGGTGGTATCTGTTCAACCATAGCACGGAAATACTAATTCCTAATTTAGGGAACAAGGACCACAGGTTCCAGTGCAGGGGCTGAGATTGCCCAGCCAGCATGAGGTACTGTTCTGCAGTCCCATAGGGGAAAAGAGACACCCATGTGCTGAGCTCCTCCCAGACCCATCCCCCTGATTCTCAGCTATCTTGTGAGCAGTCAATGTACACACTCCCATCTCCAGCCCAGACTCTCCTGACACCTTTCCAATGTCTAATAACCAACTGTGTGTTGGTTCCCTTGAAATGCCCCCTTTTCACATGTCTTCCCAGTTACACCATCACCCACCCTCAGCACCATTTGAATCTGACTTAGCACAGCATGATATAGATGGAGGAGCAGGGTGAGTTTCTGGTTTTATTTGTCATTCTTTATCAAGTCCCTAACAGAATACAGAGAGAACTCACTCACCACTTGTCAAATGGCAACACCAGTGGCTAGACTTTCCTAGAAATGTATCCTGATCTCCTTCTAGCAGACAATAAAACCAAGGAAAGGAGATCTAATAGGTTCCCTGGTACACATGGCTAGTAAGGGCCAGGATTTGAACCCTGGCAACTAAGAGTGATGGGATAGTGTTTGACTGGACATATTAACATTGGTTTCCTCCTGTATCCTGCACATTGTACTGTAGCTGTTTAACTTTCAACACCTTTAAGATTCTCAATCCTGGAAAGCTGTTATTTAGAGCGGGTGCAATCAAAGATTGCAGAAGCCCAAAACAACAAGAGCTAACTGGATATGGGATTTTAATACAATTTGTCTAACTTCAATGACTTTTTCTTCCCACTGCTCCACTGTAAAATACCAATAGTAGTACCAGTAATAGTAATGACATAACTACATAGCACACATCTGCACAGACTACAGACGATTCTTACCAGCCAACCAGCATCCCTGATAAACAGGAAATGTTATTTTTTGTTTTTATATGTACTGTGGTAAAGTTGTGAGTCTGAGAAATTAAATGACCTGTCTAAATCCACAGAGCTCGTCAGTAGAATGTCTTAGAGAGTACCCATGCCATGCCATCCAACATGGTAGCCACCGGACACCCTAATTCGTTAGAACAGAGTAAAACCGAAAATCTAGCTCCTTGAACTCACCCACCATGTTTTAAGTGCTCAGCGGCCTCCTGCAATAGGTGGAGGAGAACACGAGCAGAATGTTCGTGTCCATAGAGAAAGCATCCCCCAAACAGTGACAGATCCTTGCCTCCAAGGACAAGTAGCAAAAGCAGTCCTGGGATCCTAAGAAATACAGAGCCCCAGGTTGCTCTCAGACCTGGGGGTCACACCTGCCCTTTAGCATGCTCCTCGGGAGGCTGCTGATCATGGTAGTCTGTGAGAAATACTCAGTCGCTTCCTCTTCATTTTGCAGATGAGAAACTAAAGTCCAAAATGACTGGGCCAAGTTGCTTGTGGGGTGGGGAGAGGGACGACCCAGGGTCAGTAGCCAAGACTCTAACCTCTGCTGCCCTGCTCGAGGAGGCACAGGGCCGAAAGGGAAGAGGAATGGGGAGGGTGGGTGCTAACATCCCATCCCTGCAGATGAAAGGGGGAATAGTGCTTGCCCCTGACCCAAAATAGGGAGGTAATGCTAATGTCAAGGGGCTCCAAGAAGCCTGTGAAGGGACTGCACTGGCTTTCGGTCTCTTATCCAAGCTGAGATGCAATACAGGGAGCGAGGGCTGAAGCAGGGTAGTGGTCTCCTGAGAGCCAGGACTGTAGCCAGGAAGTGGTGATTGTGTAGATCTCTGGGTGGCCTCCCTCTCCTGGCAGGGGTCTTATCAGCCCCTGCAGTGCTGTTATCAGAGAGATTTCTCTCCTAAGTCATTTGAATCCCTAAACAGAGTCCCTCTCCACAGAGTCAGTCAGACTCCCTAGTCTACCTCAGTCTCTTGCTACAAATCCAATGAGAGTCAGCCAGAACAAAAGGACAAGCCAACGGAGAAGGCAGGCTTGGGGCTTTAGAGGAGTTCTGAACCTCTTCTGACAGCCAGTCCCTAGTAACCCACAGCCTCCCTGAGGAAAGTTCCAAGGCCTGGTCAACAGAGGACAGGGCCCTCCTGACTAGAGTTCCCTCCAACTCCAGCAGCTTGTGTGCCTGTAAATTAGTGCTGCTGTGGGTATAATTATTATCTACCTTTCTGGCTAGAGCCTCCCCCCCCCCCCCCCCCCCCAGGGTTTCTCTGTATAGCCCTGACTGTCCTGGAACTCACTTTGAAGACCAGGCTGGCCTCGAACTCATGTATAGACCAAGCTGATTTCAGACCCGCAGAGACCACCTGCCTCTGCCCCCCCCCCCCCCCCGACATCCACAAGTGGTGCTTGGGCCCTAAAATCCAGCCAGTGTCCCTGAGAGGTGAGCTCTCTATCTTCGTTTATGTCTACTCCTCTAGACACACGAGACCAGAAGCCACCAGGCTGGACTGCATCACCTTAGACTCTTCCTCTCCAGCGACTTCAGACTTGCCAACTATAAAATGAAAGACCGAGATTCAGTAAGCTAAGCCCAACTTGGAATGACATCTCATGTGGCAGAGGTTTTTTGAGTCCCCTTCAAATAACATCCCATTGGTGGGTGATATCCAGCTGCCCACTGCTCTGGAGCAGGTACCTGCTTTTTCCACCTATTACCTTGGGGGCGGGGGTGGGGGGATTGAATGAGTTCAGCCAAAAGAAGGCACAAATTGTCATTCTAGGCTTTCGAACTCTTTAAATGAGAAACAAGCAAGCATTGTCCTTGGCAGACATCAGCATCTCAATCCATCCAGCCCACTTATTTACCGACCCACAGTTTTATCACATCCGGTAGCTTTGAAATATGTCCAAAGTCTTTGACAGCGCACTATTGAGTTGGGGATGGAGAATGTCCCTTTCCTATAACCATGAGCAGGTATGTAATTATTGGAAAAATGTGGCTAGATGACACTCAAAGCCGGGTTATAAAGAGTCATGCATGCCCAAGTCATTCACTGTCTCCCTCCCTCTTGTAGAAGTGGATGTTCATGTCAGAGGTCCCACCGTGCTGCAACTGTGATTCCAAAGACATCACAGATAGATGCTCTCAGTGATGCTACCCCAGCCAAGACATCAGACGGGTAGATGAAGAAGTCGGGTGAAAAGAATGGGGTCTTTGAGCTCTGTGCTTAGGTTTGCATTATGTTCTGCCCGCTGGTTGTTCTCTGCCCTCGGATGAGATGCCTAACCTCTTCGACTTCTGCAAAATGGGATTCTTGTTGCAGCAATGGAACAGAGCTTGTGAAATCCTTAGCAGAGTTCCCGACTCAGGACCTCCTGTGGGGAGCACATCAAAATGAGGCAGCCATATATGCCATCCACTCGGTAGACCTTGGGACATGGCCATGGACACAGTGTGCTTATGAAAGTGGCTTTTGATGACAGAACTGCTGGCAGGCTAGACTTCAGAGATAATAAATGGTTTGAATTTAGGGAGATGGCATGCCATGTCAACTCCACTTCTGCTTAAGATATTGCCACATGGTGTGTGAATCTGCCTGCATGGTAGAGAGGCTGAGACAGCCTGCCTCTTCAGATGATGGTGACGATGTTGTAACAAGGAAAGGAAAAGGAAGTCAGTTCCACAATGCTCCACATAATGTCTCAAAGGCCTAGAATCTCTGTGTCCTCTATCTGTTTCCTGCTCACATTGTGGCACCTGTTCCAGAAACTATGAAATGACACTTGTCTTCCATCATTAGCCTTAGTATCTGTCCTACCTCCCAAGTAAAATTCTTGCCCACCTCACTATCCCTGTCTCCTTCCTTTGTCTTTCTCTCTACCTGTATCTCCCCTATCTTCCTTCTCCCTCCTTCCCCCTCCTTCCCTGCCTCCCTTCTCTTCTTTCACTCTCTAACTCAATACATCGTCTTGCATGAGGCATGATGAGATAAACCAGTAACTAGAGAGAGAGAGAGAGAGAGAGAGAGAGAGAGAGAGAGAGAGAGAGAGAGCAGGCCGTGGAGGAGGGGATGAATCTTCTAGAACCAATCACCCTCAGTCTAGTAAGACTACCAGAGAGCACTCAGGTCAATGCTGTTCTGAAGAACTCTTCTCTTTCCCCTGGAGACCGAAATCGGCAGGCTCTCCCAGTAAGAAAGAGCCAATGGCAAGAAGACAAGGACCTTTATCTCTGGAATTCTACTTTAGCAGTAGCCAAGAGACTAACAGGGTAGGGCATGCCTTTCATCTTCCCCACATAGATCTCAGGTACCTGACACAGCCTGGCTCCTCCTCTGATCCTCCTGTCACCAGAAGCTTGGCTGTGGTGGAGGTATGAGGGGAGGAGTGTGCTTCAAGGCTGCAGCAAGGAGCTGAGCAACACCCAGAAGGAAGGACAGGAGAAAGAGGAGCAGGGATATTGCAGCAAGAATGTTGGGGAGGGGGGGGGTAGAGGAGGTTCCACCTACAGTTTTGTTTTTTCTTTTTTTCTCTGATATGAAAATGGTGTGAGAGTTAGAAAGATGGGTGGCATCTGCAGAATGACATGACAGGCAGGACTAGTCTGGTTTTAGTCCTAGCCTTGGGCAAAATCTTCCCTGACTTTACTACCTCAAAAAGGCCCTTATAGAGTGGACAGAGCCCTTAGGCCCCTAAGCTTCATTCTGATGATTTTGTTGAGCCTTACTTTCTTTATCTGTAAAGTATAGCCTCAAAGATCCAGAGTAAGGCTCAAACTGAATGGGGCAGAGATGTGTCTTAGTGGAGGCTCCAAAGACTTCAGTGTTCTCCAAACACAAGTTCCATTTTCCTTCCTGAGTCTCCTCACCCACCTTCATGAAACAGAATGTCCTTTCAGCTTAAAAAGAAAAAAGAAAAAAGAAAGTCAAGGGCAAAGCCACAGGCGTAGGAGCAAGTTCCTGCAACACTAGTTCCATAATGTAACACATGAAGTCAGCCTTAATAGCTGGCTTTGACTTCTCACCAGTTGCTAAAATGCTCTCTGCCTTTAGGTTGATGGCATCAGACTTCTCCAGGACCAGCTAGGTGAGGTTAAGAACAAAAAAAACCAGCTGACACTGAAAAGCTTCACCTTAAGAAGGTGAATCGTTGGCTCACGGCCACTCACGCGTGGCAGAGACTGAAGTAAGGCTGGCGAGTCTCAAATTATTCCCCCTTCAACCATAGCCAGGATTCTCATGTGAGCCCCTATTCTTCAGCAAAGAACTGGGCTGTCTTCCACTCTGTCCTTCTGCACATGTGTGTGCAGGATTCCCCATACTTGCTGATAACATCCAGATCTCAGTGGTCCATCCATCCAGTGAGTCACAGAGTCTTGGGGGAGGTATGTCCCAAGGCAGAAGCCCTTCAGGGATATGGTTCTCATCCACCCAAGAACCACTTCCCTCCAGCCTGGATATTAGACAACAGCATGCATATGGAATGCCCAAGTGCTTGTAAAAAAGATTATTACTAAGTAAGAGTGGATGATGATAATTAATTACCCTCCATTAAAGAGAAAGTCCCTGGAGCAGGAGCATCAAAGGCAATATTCTACTGAGTCGGCAATTCCTTTGGCCAGGCAACAGGATGACTCCACAGCTTTCATCATGTGACTATTTTGTTCTCCCCAATACTGGCTTGTGGAATGCACTTTGACTTTGGACAACTTCCTTTAATCCCCATCTTTTGCCCCATCTACAATCTAGTAATCATGATTATTAAAACCTCACACCAGAAATAGGTCACAGACCTATTTCACAGCATTCCTTTGATGGGATTAATTCATGGCTACTCTCTAAAGTCTAAATTAAAAGAAAGTCACCTTTAATGAAGAGCAAAATCCATTCAACATGGAGGTACCTATGATACATGTATAAAAATTCCATTTCCCCCCCACGCAAATCTACCAGGAGAGGAGTGGTCATAACAGGAAGACATGGCATTGCTCCAGAAGAAGTGAAAAAAGCCAGCCTAACTTTCCTCCAACTCTTGACAATGAAGCACACATTCATTCTGTTAGAAACAAGAATTTGGGGAAGATAGATGAGTAGATAAAGTGCATGCTATACAAGTGTGGGACCCTGAGTCAGATTCCATAGTATGCACATAAAAGCCAAGCAAGGAAAAGGTGTGTCAGAAATCCCAACACTAGGGAGACAGATGCAGTGGATCTCACTGGAGCTTGCTCGTCAGCCAGCCTAGCTGATTCACCCTATGTCCCAGGTTCGGTGAGAGATCCTGTCTCAAAACATAAGGTGAGGAGTAACAGGGAAAGACTCTTGACATTGGTTTCTAGACTTCTCCACACAGTAGAACACACACACACACACACACACAGAGAGAGAGAGAGAGACAGAGACAGAGACAGAGATACAGAGACAGAGAGACAGAGAGAGACA
>NC_034594.1:52232806-52242622 GCF_900095145.1 Mus pahari
AGAGAGAGAGAGAGAGAGAGAGAGAGAGAGAGAGAGAGAGAGAGAGAGAGAGAGAGAGAGACATAGATGCACACAGAGAGACAGAGCACCATGCAATATTTCTCTGTGATCTCGGACTGTCAGCTGAGTTGCGGCAAGGGAGCCAGCCACAACACACCATATTAGTTGCTTCTCTTGCAGCTCTGATCAGACACCTGACAGAAGCAGCTTACTCTGGCTCACTGATTTGGCCCATCATGTCAGGGAAGGTCCCATGAGCTCAGGCAGTGGAAATGTTCAGTAGAGGCTCCTCACAACTTGGTAGGCTGGGAAAAGACATCTCAGCCTAGACTGGAACCAGAAGTTGATCTAACCCTTAAGGCGTACTCCAGCAGCCCAGGAACTGGAAGTTGGTCTAGCCTTTAAAGCCTACTCCAGTAACCTACTTTGGCTACCTAGGCCACTGGTCCACAGCATCTCTACACAGATCATCAGTGGCTCCCCAGCAGCGGTAGAGACTTCCAGTGACCACTGATTACCTGTGACATGTATTCAGCTGGACTACAGTTCATGGCTGTGGTCAGAAGTGATTCCTGCCAGCTTAGAGTCTGGGTGGAAAAGGACACTGTGCCCCATCTACTTCCCTTTACCCTACAGGAGCAACCATGAAAAGCCTATGATGAGACAGAAAGGCAAAAAGTCCCCAGAGTCCATGGTTGGAGGAGAACTCCTACCAAGTCACACTAGCTATTTGGTTGTTGAAACACTGAGGTTAGATGTCTGTCTGTGCTGACCCCAAATGATTCTGGCCATGACTATTAGGATGGTATTACACTTGGTTGTTCACTGGTACAGTCTAGAAGCCTGCAAGTCATGCAGAGGCCTGCAACTTTCTAGTTAAATTTTTTAAATTAATTAATTAATTATTAGCTATATGTATATGTATGTGTCTAGATGTGGTTTGGCGATTTCACGCATGTGAGTGTTGTGTTCATGGTAGCCAGAAGAGGGCACTGGAAATCCCAGTCCTAGAGGCAAGATAGGAGTGGCCTACGGAAAGTGTGAGCAACTAAACTCAGATCCTCTGCAAAAGTGGTTAACCACTAGGCTTTCCCTCTAGCCCTTACCTTACTAGTTTTACACAGCCTCCACAAGTTCATTCTTGTGTATATATGGTATGTGCACCGGTATGTGTGCTCGCATGAGTGCGTGAGTGTGTGTGTGTGTGTGTGTGTGTGTGTGTGTGTGTGTAGGTCAGAGGCAAACATTAGCTATCTTCCTTTATTGTTCATGACCTTATTTATTGAGCTAGGGTTTCTCACTGAGCCCTGAGCTCACGGATTGACGAACCTAGCTGGCCAGTGAGCCTCTAGAAGCCTCTTGTTTCCACCCACTAGCATTGGAAGTACAGGTGATGACCCTAGCACCTAGATCTTTAAGTGGGAACTATCATTTAAAACTTAGAACCTCTGGCTTGCAGTACAAGTGCTCTACCCACTGAGCCATCTTTCCAGCCCATCTCACCACATGAGAGGCCCGATAATTATCTAATCCCAAAAAATATCTCTGAATTGTACCCCTTGTTCCCCTCCCTGCACTAAGGTGCACAGGTCTTCCCAATACCAATCCACCAAAATTCCGCATGCACCAAAATATAGTTCTGATGCATTTATTCACTTGGAGATCAGATACTACAAAGGTTCAGGTAGTTTTATTGGCACTGGGATATAATGGAACTTGGTTTTATTCTCTATCCTCAAATCACAAGAAAGTGAATGTTTAATTTGATAGATAGAAAGCATTGTGCCCAGAAGCTGAGCGAGCTAGGTACTGACAGCTATCAGTGATGTCTATCCCAGCTCCTTAAGATTCACTTTAGGTAAGAATTCGTTTCCTGTGTTTTCTTACTGATACGGTGGTGAGTAACCTCCGGGTCATGTGAGCAGGAGCAACAGAACCTTCTCGGCTACCTGACTCCATAGGTCCCATGACCCTTTCCTTATACAGGTACTCCAATATTCCTTCCCAGATAAGCCATGATGAGATTCTCAGAGGGTCCCTTGGCGGTCAACTTTGGTCAGTAAGCAAAGATTTTCTCATTGGTCACAAGTCTACTGATAAGAATGACAGGACATAATATGTTTGCCAAGGAAACAAATAGGAAATATTTATTTCTTTGTGTTTGTTTTATCTGTGCATACATGTTTGTGCACATTCTCTCTTCTTCTCTTCCCCCTTCTCTCTCTCTCTCTCTCTCTCTCTCTCTCTCTCTCTCTCTCTCTCTCTCTCTCTCTCTCTCTCTCTGAAGAGCACAGGCTATCTGTCACTCTCCAGAATGTTCAGAAAGTATTTAAACATACAATCTAAGTATGCCTGCCATCAACAGTGCTATCTACCAGAAGGGAAGGATCAGTCCATCGCCTCAGACAACCCAAGAAGTCTTTGCCACTGTTTCCAGAGGCTGAGACCTGTAGGTGAGGGTCCAACTCCTGTGATCAGCTCTGACTCGGAGAGCAAGATAACGTAGACCACAGTGCTAGAAGGAAAGAAGCACTGGCCAGTGAAGCCCTGGGTCTTGGAGAGGGTGCCCATATCTCAAGCTGTGGCTTTGCCAAGGGCTGTCTGTGAGTGAGGCAGAGCTTCAGCTGTTCTGAATTGTCCACTCCTTGGCTGTGAGCCAATCCACACTTCCCAACACCTTCCGAAAGCACCCCTCACTGTTCCCAACTCTGTGAAGGAGGCCATCTCTAGCCCCCTCACCCCCCACCCCCACCCCAGCTTCAGCATTTTATTGTGGCAAAACACATGGAGAGTTTTGTTAAAAAAAAAAAAAATCCTAGAAGAAGAAAAGGAAAGACCAAGCTTATTAAACTCCTTCAGCCCCCCTTCAGCGTGGACTCTTTCAAGTCAGTGGCTGGATTTCTTTGAGGTCTCAGTACGTGCTGCTGTGCATGGCTGGTTTAGTGGACAGAAAGGGAGGTAAGAAAAGCTCTGCTCTGGGTAAATAACAAAAAAAAAAAAAAAAAAAAAAAAAAACTTTGTTAATTCCGGAGCCACTGACAAGGCCATGGTCTGTGTCAGGCAGCCTACACAGAAGGTTCAATTCTTCTGGGACTGAAAACAAGGAACTAGAGAAACTCTCCCACCATCACCCCCCCACCCCCACCATCACCTCGCTGCATAACTTTGTCCTGTGCCTGCTAAGTTATTCCCCGCTAATGCATCAGCTGCGAGAGCCCCGTGAAACATGCCATGGTTAAAATAAAACTCAAGCCCCAAGCACAGAGTTTTATCTAAAAAGAAAACTGTTAAGTCGTCTAAAAGTTAGTATCCTCCACCCTCCCACCCCCACCCCCTCCCCCCCAGAAAATAACCTCAATCGCTCATTCTCTGGCCAGCCCTTCATGTTCTCCTATCCTGACCTGTCCAAAGCAGACGCTAATGTGACCAAGGGATGTGCGCCACCCATCTGAGACAGCTTAGAAATGTTGAACAGAAACAGGCCTCAGGTGCTACACCCGAAGAGCTGGTCCCCAGAATATGTTCCATGTGGTTCTCTCCAGGAAACGTCTACTAGCACTTGGTAGAAGATCTTCGCATGTCTGGATTTCCAAAGTTGTCTTCTCTCCCTCTGTATCTTTATCTTCTTCCAGGAGATTCCCCAACCAGACAGTCTAGGGTCAGGTAGGGTCAGGAAGGTTCTAGGTCTGTGTCCACCACAGACAAGTGACTGTTCCTGTCTGAGACTTAGGTTGTTGGCTTTTTTTTCTTTTTCTTTCTTTCTTTTTTTTTTTTTTTTTCCTCCTCATTTATTCAATGTGAGGTGACTGTTAAATACTGGGAGTTAAGCTTGGTCATGTGTCACACACCTAATTCATTCTAAATAGATCAAGAATAACACACGGAAGAACAGTATCAAGAAGCCACACTGCTGTTATTTATGTCATCTGCCTTCCTGCCTGTGTCCCTGAACACAACCAGTCCTCAAGGAACACTAGCCACTTGCTGGTAACCCAAAGAGTAAATTGGGTGAATTATTCCTGAGAGATGTGAACAGAACAGGAATGAATACCAGAGCCTCTGCAAATTCAGATTAAGGCCCTGCTTTCCAGAAAACCATTCTCTTTCCATTTACTGAGCAGGTGCACATGACCAGCCTGATGCTGAGATCTGCCTTACCATCTCCTCTGGGAATCACAACCCTGCTGTTTACAGAGCTCTGGGATCCCAGCCTCCACAACCCTTTAGTACATTGGTTCTGCTGTAAAAATTATGGTAGCGTCCCAATACCCAGGCATATTCACAGAACCTCTCAGCTTTGACCAGACACCTGGTTTGCTATCTTCTAGAAGGCAAAGTCTGTAAACCATCTATAACTGAATCCAGAAGACTTGACTTTAGTTCCAGACTTTTCCCACTGGATGAAGAGTGTCCTATGGGAGCCTGACCTACTGTCACAAGGCCTTATGGCTTCCCTCTTACAGAGCCTAACTTCCTGATAACTATCCTAGAGTTGGTCTTGCTGTGTCCCTCCTCCGTTATGTCACCGGTATAGGGACTAGACTGAGAGCCACGGAGCTACAGTGCTAAGGCCTGCTAAGGGATCTGGGAGGCAAGCTGTAAGTTGGTCATGGCTTTTGAGCAAGCCCTGGCAAGTGAGACCCTGCATTCACACTTGTTCTTTCTAGCCTAATAAGCTACATGCTGGTTTTCTTAGCATCACAGAATAGCATGCTGAGGCCGAGAGGCCAGCCTGTTTGATGTCCTGCTTTGGACATTTGCATGTCAAAGCAAGGAGGCTACTCAATTATGTGTCACGAATTATATTAAGTATCCTGTCTCTCTCTTAACTCTGCCCTAACAATTCCATCCCTGACCTTGACCACTGTGAAATCTCCACTGGGGAGCAGGGTGGGGGTGGAGTGCAGGATTAAAATATTCCATTTGTGTTGTGATTCTAACTGGTACACCTCCAATTTTAGAGTTCAGTTCTTTCAGCCTCCTCAGACAGCTTCAGTCTTAAAGGTATCAAGGAAGGCAGGAAAAAAAAAAAAAAACAAGGAAGGATTTAGGAGTCAGACAGGCCTGGATTTGAATCATGATTTAACTACTTGCCAAGAGTCCTTAACTCTGCAGCTTCCACGGTCGGAGATGGAAGCAGTACCTTCTGGACAGATGCTCTGAATGTCGCCAAGAACAGAGCATAAAAATAACTGTCATTATGGAAGTCTGGTGTCGTCCAAACAACCTTACAGTTCTTTAGCTCTTCAAAGGCCAGGGCAACTCTCTGAAACCCATTGCCCCAGATTTACTGAAGAAATCCAAACTCAGATTATTTAACTCAGCTCATCCAGGCATAGATCCTGGCACACACTTCAGTTTATGCTCTTTCTCCATATCCCCTCCCTCACAAAGACTCTCAAATACCCCCAGGGCCTCTTCTCCCATGTGCTTCCCCCCCCCCTCCAAATCCATTCCTGGATCTGAACGCAGCCCTGGCAGTTTGCCCTCCTGGTGCTTCCTTCTGCCCTTCTCCTTGGCAGTTGCCTAAAGTGTCTCTCACCATGAGAGTCTCTTCTAGGCCTCTTCAAGATTATAATGCTTACTGCATTGTCACTTTTTGATACTTCTGTCTTTTTTTTAGAGAGCTGGTCATTGTTTCCACCCTGCTCTAAAAGTTCTTCAGGGGGCCAGGGATTATGGGGCACAACAATTTGAGGAAGTTTTACACTTATTGTAAGAGAATAATTTTTGATGACTTCTTTCTTGACACTTCTGTAGCCTAGGGTACAGAAACATGCCTGCGACACAATAAGTCATTGTAAAGTGATTTCATTCTGTAGGTATAAGGAGTACAGATGCAAAGGAGTATGCTTCCTACGTGGTGTGTGTGTGTGTGTGTGTGTGTGTGTGTGTGTGTGTGTGTGTGTTCGCACTCCCCTCACTGTGACTTTTTCATACCTAAACTACTTCCCTTTGAGTTTAAGTTAAACATCTGAAAATAAATATAAACATTGCTGATGTCTTACCACTAACTAGGAGTTGTAACCACTTATGCTACATTGTTAAAAATAAGATAAACAGCAGCTGTCCCACGAGCGAGCCCTCTGCTGGAAGGGTTTCTTTCCACCTTTGAGTTTTATGGTCCTGAGCATGCTTCCGTTCCAAGAGCAGTCATCTGCTATCTGGTGGCTTTACTCCAGCTTAGGGATATTTTATTAAAAGCTGCATCCCGTTAGGCCTTCCAAAATGTCCAGCAAAAATGTCTCCCACTAAGGTAAGGAAATGAACAACAGTGTTCAAGTCTCAGAGGGATTACTCCACTCAGAGAGGACGCCAGCTGTTCTCTATCCTGTCTGAAGACACACCAACAGCTAGACCTAGTGAGACCATGGCAGGCAAGATACAAGTGGCCTGGGTAGAAAAGTGCACATAAGACAAAGCATTGTCAATCAGTGGCTTAAGGCACTGATTACCAAGCCAAAGAACTAAATCAACCAACCAACCAACTCAATCACTGGAGGGTGAGAAAACCCACTCCTGCTAGCTCTCCTCTGACTTCCACACATGAACATGTGTACGCACATATACACTAGATAGATGCAATTTTTGAGAGAGAGAGAGAGAGAGAGAGAGAGAGAGAGAGAGAGAACACATCGACTCACAACACCAGCAAATCTAAGTCACTTCAGGTTCCTGGCCATAATTTAGACAAGTTCCTTAAACTCAGTCTGGTTCCCTGTAATTATAAAGATGGAGGGCTATTAGTTTGCTCTAAACGTGTTAGAGGATTAAATAAAATAATGTGGTCCAAGCCCTAGGATACATGAGTTTTCAGTGTCACTATATTCCCCCGTATCCATGGAAGTAGTTGAAAAAAAAGTAATCACTTCCTTTCCTCTACCTGCAAATAGACACCAAAGGCGGCCTTCCCCTCCCTCCCTCCCCCCAGGGATCCAACTGAGGAGAAAGAGTTGGCATGCATTGTGGGTTACATCAAAACTCAGCCTTAGCTGGTCAAACAGATCTTTCCAGATCTCACTGGAAACAAACATACAGGCCCCACTTTCTTAGTAGCACAGTATGAGGTAATATAAAATGACTTAGGAGAGCTGGCTGTATATGCCCATCATGTTCAACCTCTTCAGAACTCCTCACAGTATGACAGACAGACAGACAGACAGACACACACACACACACACACACACACACCAGAACAATGGTTCCCAACCCTCCTAATGCTTTGATCCCTTAATGCAGTCCCTCATGCTGTGATGATCCTCCCCCAACCATAAAATTATTTTTATTGCTACTTCATTACTGTAATTTTGCTACTGTTGTGAATTATACGTAAATATATTTGGAGATAGAGGTTTGCCATAGGGGTCACAACCCACATGCTGAGAACAGTTGCACTAGGCTGTGTAACACTGGGTAGTGATGCAATACATGAGTAGTGGAGAGCCCTAAGCAGTGTAAGTCATCTATGAGCAGAGGGGCTGCCCCAGAGTTCTGGAGTCATAAGATTCTGGTGTAAGAGGCGTAGCCAAAATAAAAATATTCTCAAGAGACACCTGTCAATCTAAGAGACGGGTGAAACAGTGAACCTCCCCACCCCACCACACACACACACGCCTCAAAAATGGGAATTTCCCTGGGA
Source organism: Mus pahari (assembly GCF_900095145.1). NCBI lineage: Eukaryota > Metazoa > Chordata > Mammalia > Rodentia > Muridae > Mus > Mus pahari. Next base: position 52,240,446 of record NC_034594.1, read on the forward strand.
ATCTCATGCTGAGGACAGGCACCGGTCAGAGGGGGAATGCATCTTTCAGAAAGAGATTTTACATAGTTCTAACAGCTTAGCTGGTGGGATAAACTGGAAGCCCAGACAACAGTGAGTCAAAGGCGGGTAGTACCACAGCTTGGCTGAGAAGACTGTACAAACCCTTGGTTTTCTGTTTCAACTTTCCTCACACTTCAAGACTCCCAAAGATAAAAAGACTTGGTGGGGAGGTGGGTGTTCACTGGATCTTTTTGTCCCTCTTCTCAATGTGGCTACTCTGAGTAAATCTTTGTCTGCTTTCCACTGTTTAAACTTATTTATTCTATTGTTTTTAGATTCATATAATTACATCATTTCCCCTTTCTCCACTTCAAACCTTCCCATACATCATTCATTGCTTTCTTTCAACTTCATGGCCCCGTTTTTCACTAACTGCTGTTACATGAATGCACACACACACACACACACACACACACACATTCATGAATACAACCTGCTCCGTCTGTGTAATGCTACCTGTATGTATGACTTCAGGGCTGACCATTTGGTATTGGGTAGCAAACTGGTGTGCTCTTCCCTGACGAAGACTATTCCTCCCACCCTTAGCATCCTTTAGTTGCCTCCAGTTCTTTGTCTAGAGTTGAGGCCATATGGGCTTTCCCTGTATATATTGGCGTGTCTATTGTTGTTTTCTTAATTCAGTTCCTGTTTAGACAGCCATGTTTGAGACTTTGTAGGTATGGCTTCTGACATTCCTAGGAAATACAATCGCACAGTAAACTCCCTGTTTCTCTGGCTCTTACAATTTTTCTCAATGATTCCCATGCCTTAAGTATAGAAGTTGTACTGTAGATGCTCCTTTGGGACTAAGCTTCATAGCCCTTTATTCTAATTGGTTGTAGTTTTCTGTAATGGTCTGTCACAATGTTATTGTCTGTTGCAAAAAGAAGTTTCCCTCATGAGGGATGAAGAGTACACTAATCTGTGGGTATATGAACAAATATTTATATTCTTTACACACTAAACTTGGCTCCTTTAATTGGCTTATGGTAGATGAATGGTTAGACCTCATTAGACCATAGATTATCACACACACACACACACACACACACACAAATTAAATGTCACAGCAATCCTGAAGTCTGTAGCTACCATATGTCAGCTTGAATACTCCCACCTAAAAGGAACTAAGAAGTTAGTATATTTATGTCCAGTTAATGAAAGCAAATTCAGTATTCTCTGTACACTGGAGTATGCAAGCCAAGTCAGTACCTGTAGCCAACAACAGACTCAGGAATCATGGGGTCATCCTCTATATGGAAGCCCAAGGGATTTCCTGAGGTAAGTTGCAGAAGTAAAGTTGTGCCTGGAAATCCAGAAAAGCTCCTAAAAGACAATTTTAGAAGGGATCTGATCAGAGGAAAAAGAAACAGGTCTGAAGAGAGTTGTTAGAAACACATGGAGGTGCACATGGTGCACGTGGAGGGCAAATAAGGGCAGGAACTTATTGGGTCCACAGTGGCTCCCCAAAACTGCTGTGCTGGTGACAGTGACCTAAACAGAAGGCCTCTGGCCAGATCAATATAAGTCTAAAGGTGGGTTTCTATTACCAGGAACCTCCCTTAATCTACCCCTGACCCACCCAGAGTTAACTACCATCCATCCAAACATCTTATAGCAGCTCAAAGTCCCACACCCTGCTGACTGTCATACAAAATCTGTCTACCCTCCAAATACAGCCTAGGCAGTTTGATCCCCAATAAACCTTTCATTCTATGGTCTAGTTTAGAGGTTCAACTGCACCCTCACTTGTAGAAACATTGAGTTAGTCTTGACATGACTTAATTCTCTGGATGAGGCCATGATGCGGTGATTCCTATGGAGAAAGTCTCAGGTAGAGCATGGCAAGTGGTCTCTTCTCTACGTTCCAGAGGTAAGGTCTTAGTTTTCTCTTCTCCCACCATTCACAGGAGGCCTTGGGTTTTGGTTGGTTGGTTGGTTGGTTGGTTGGTTGGTTGGTTGGTTGATTGGTTGGTTGGTTGGTTGATTTTTCTAGACAGGATTTCTCTATGTTCCTTGGCTGTAGACCAGGCTGGCCTCAAACTCATAGATACATCTGCCTCTGCCTCTGCCTCTGCCTCTGCCTCTGCCTCTGCCTCTGCCTCTGCCTCTGCCTC
>NC_034594.1:52242663-52264048 GCF_900095145.1 Mus pahari
CTGCCTCTGCCTCTGCCTCTGCCTCTGCCTCTGCCTCTGCCTCTGCCTCTCCCTCTCCCTCTCCCTCTGCCTCTGCCTCTGCCTCTGCCTCTGCCTCTGCCTCTGCCTCTGCCTCTGCCTCTGCCTCTGCCTCTGCCTCCCCAGTACTTGGATTAAAGGTGTGGGCTACTATGCCCAGCCTCAGAGCAGTTTTTATGCTTATTGCTATCTTTGCCTTTTCTGTCAAAGATCAGTGCCATTAATCATCTAATTTATGCTAAGGTACCAAATGATAGTGACAGTTTTTTTAGGACAAGGGATGATGTGGTGTCAACATTTCATATACTAGAATTATCAGCAATAAATCTGGCTACACTGGATTCTGGAAGAAGCCATTGTGGTGAAGTCAGTGTCTACCTATGCCCAGACTTCTGTTTAACCACATGCTCTGAAGATCCCCTCCAGTATAAGTTGGAAGGTTGTCAAAACGCCGATGCCCTATTCAGAGACTAGGACCTACAGGATTCCAAATGCCAGGATGCAACCTGGGCATCAGCAATAATAAATTACCTGGTAATTCTTGTGTGCTATAAAGTCTGAAGGCAATTATCTGCCTTACAGAAAATTCTATCTCTTTCTAGACCCTCATGCCATGACAATTCATTTTCTGTCTACTCTACTTTAGTTGTGTTGTAGATAAAAGTACCCAAAACAAACCAAAACAAACAAACAAAAAAAAAATGGACTAGCCTGTAGAGCTAGGGAGCCCTGAGAACATAACAACATTAATAATACTGCAGAGGATGAGTGGGAGAATTGAATGAATTTCGTAGATTTTACAAGGCACCCAACACAAGAGTTAGCTCTCTTCTTGTTCCAGTGCTCTTTAACTTCCATTCAGTTATAACTCACATGCAACGTGACTTCGCAAGGCAACTACTTTGTTCAGTTTTCTTCAGAAAAGACATGAGTACTCAGTTGATGTTCAGTCCAGTAGATTGTGAATGGCTGAATTCATGGATCAGTTCATGGTAATGGCCTTCTTGGCCACCATACTGACTCTGTGGCAAGCAATGATGGTTCCCATGGAAAGGACTTTTGGTTGAAGGAATAACTTAATCTACTCGTGATATATGTTGCTTCTCTGTTCTACCAATGCTGAAAACATTTAAATCTAAGTGTGTTCATATGTAGAAACCTACATGTGTTTTACAGACACAAGTGGTGCCTTAACAGCCTGTAACAACTCTTCCGATACAAGCCAAAGCAAACCAAGAACTTCAGATGCATAGCTTACACAACAGCTGAAACTGACGGGCCATAAAAGGCACAAAAAATTATTTGATTTAACTTGAAATACAGCAAACTGGCTGGAAAAGGTCCAAAGAACATAAACGATTCAGGTGAATGGCTCTATAATTCTCTTCCACTATTTCCGGCCCCACAAGTTACCTAAGATTAGCAGAACAGAGCTGAATTGCTTGGGTTGGGGAAGAATATCAAACTCAGGTGACTTCCCCCACGAGTGAAAGAAGCATGTTGTGTTTTGCTTTGCATTGTTTTGCTTTGTTCTGTTTTGTTTTTTCCAGTGAGAGTCCACTCAGAAGGCAGCTGGTAAAGAGAAAATGCTGAATGTATTAAAAACTCAACATACTTGTGTAGACTGTGCCTAAATAAACTTGGACTGGAAATATCCCACATTGCAGGAGACTGGAAGGCCTCACTTGCACAGGTGTGAAGAACCAGAAGGAAACTGAGTTGGGGGAGCAGGAGGTGAGACCTCTATGAATGGGACCATTCAAAAGTCAACATTCCCCTGGTTGTTCACTGTTCCACAAATGCACACTCTACCAAGCACATCTAATGAAGACCGGTGATTCGAGAGGCACCGTCTAACTCAGGAAGCTGCTGGAAAACTAGAGTAACTCAATAAAGGTGCTGAGGCAGGCAGTTAGATGGTTTCACTTGGCAGCAGCATCCCATGATGGGATACAAGTTTTATTTTCTCAAATTCCTCAGGATCTGTAGGCAGAGCTGTAGACAAGTGTTCAAAAGCTTGTTGTCCCCCCAAAATTTGCCCATTGTCTAGGTCAAAGAACCCAGAGCTAGGGAAACTCTTTGTGGAAAGTAATGAGACAGACAGTCATCAAATAGTAGAAAGCTATACACAGAAGACTGAATTTCATCTTCTTTTATTTTTTTTAATCCACCCAATTTTATGTCACCCAATAAAACCACCAATAATTCTGAACTAATCAAAAAAATCATCTTTCCATTATCCCCAACTGTGTGTATATAGATGACAAAATGACTTAGTAGCCCATTATCCTGGTCAGGATGTACTTTATTTTTCCTTCTCTTATTTCCAGATTCTACTACCACCTACACTTCATAAAAAGGGCACTGAACATCACTTAACTTCAGAACTCTCTGTCAGTGCGTGACAGAGGACACAATCTGTTGAGGTGGAAGCAAGGGCACTGACCTTCAGCATTTAGAGTGAAAGTAATAAGAGAAAAATAGATTTTTTTCTCTCTCTCTATTATTCATGTAACTAAAGTCTGGGCAGCCAAATTACTGAACATCATTTATTTGTAAAGTCCTATCTCTCATGTTGGTCTAATATAGAATATGAAATATGGAGTAAGAAATATGATTTATTATATATAATACATACCCTGTAGAAAACTTTGTGTAAAAATTTTTAAAATAAACTCAGAATTTACCAGTGGTGGGCAAAGGGAAAAAAAAAAACAAATAGGAGTCAATATCAATATAGAAAATCTCTCAATGGCCAAGATTAGAAATGTGTGTGTGTGTGTGTGTGTGTGTGTGTGTGTGTGTGTGTGTCTCAACAACTATGGACATTATCTACCAACAGCTTCATGTTTTCTATGATCTGCCATCCCTACAATAGTGGACTACTGACTCGTCTCTTCAAACTGTGTGTGTGTGTGTGTGTGTGTGTGTGTGTGTGTGTGTGTGTGTTTGGATTAAAACCCAAAGAAGAAAATACATATCTATGAGCTTGTTTTGATGCTAATAAATTTCTTAGTACTGTTAGAAGGGGGGACAAATATTTTAACAGAAAAATTCCAGACAGTAAATGTAGAGGCAATCAGAGAAATGGAAGATTATTATCATGGTACAACAGTCATAGTCACTATAGAAAATATTCATAGGTAAATGCCACGATCAGTAAGAGAACTACATCCAACATATTTATATAATCTTAAAATATATCCCCCAAATATGTATTCATTAGTATGTTGCCTTAACATGTGACTCTAAAGTCTTTGATACTTGTGGTTCCAGGAAGTAGCATTTCATTCCCTGGTCTTGAGTGTTCTTTGGACTTGGTGATTCATTTCTAGCAAATAGACTACAATAAGTAAAAAAGATAGCTACCTGGAAGAAAATAACCAAGTGGTCAAGCTAATATCAACAGTAATAAGATATTTCAAAACCACATGGAGACTAATGTGATATGATAAAGAGAGCAAGTCCTTCTCCCAAGATTCTTAATTTTGATAAAAACACAAAATGAACCAAACCCACAGATGGTCTACCAACAAATTTGATGAAAATTCTTCAATGTGTTCACCATGAAAAATGCAGAAGGATTAAGAGAAATAATTAGAGGTTGCTATGGAGACTGCCAAAAACAAGGAAAGGATTTGGCTTACAATTTGAGGGGACAATCAGTCCATTATGGTAAGGATGGCAAATCATAGAAAACATGAAATGATTGGTAGATAATGTCTACAGTTCAGATGCAGAAATATGAGTGCAGACATTCATCTGCTTTCTTCATGGTTTTGATTTAAACTTGGACACCAGGCAATGATCTGTTAGCACCAATATTCAGATATGAGTCATCTGTCCTAAGTTAAACATCTCCAGAAACACCTTCATAGACATACCCACAGATATGTCACCTAGATTATTCTAAATCTAATCAACTTGACAATAAACTATCACAATGACTTAGTGCACTGTGTTGTCTCAGCCTGGACCACAGAACAGATAAAAAGCACTACTGAAAAATCTGATGATATCTAAATAAAATTTGTAGTTACTACTGATAGGCTAGTATTAATTTTTAAGTTTTATTTTTATTTATGTATATATGCATGTGTCTCGTTGAATGTATGCAATCTGTGTGTGGGTGCGTGTGGGTGGGTGGGTACAGGCCAGAAAAGGGCATCAGAACTACAGGACCTATAGCTTACAGGTAGCTGTAAGCTACCAACATCGGTGTTGGAAAATAAACTCAGGTTCTCTGAAATAGTGAGCATTCTTAACCCCTGAGCCATTTCTCTAGCCTCCAGTGTTAATTTTTGACTTATGGTTTTTGTATCATTGCTTTGTAGACTCTTTACACACACACACACACACACACACACACACACACACGCACACACACATACGTTATACTGGGACTGTTTGCCTATCTGACACTTCTTCTATAAATCTGAGATTATTTCAGGGTTGAGAAATCATAAAATAATAATAATCAGCATGAGGTAATAGAATCCCTTGCCAATGAGGTGAATTTGAAAACTGTGTTACCCCCATGCTGTGAATTCGATTAATGTGAAACAAAAGTAAAATGAAGAGTGTGCCTTCATCCCACAGGTAAGTTGCACATAAAAGAATTATACAAGTTCTGTGATTTAGTTAAAGCAGGCTGGATTTTTAATGTATTCATAAAGAGTTTAAATTTGTCTCCAAGTGTGCCGACACTAAACATTCAGTAGTCATTTACTCTTATTCAAATGCATTTCAATATCTGTTCACATGCAGAGAAAGAGGGGGGGGAGATAAAGAAGTAAAGATCAAATATTGTATCCATCTACAGAAGAATACAGATGAAACATCAAAATGCATGAACCCCAAGGCAGACAGGTAATGTATGAGAATGTAACAACTTAGCCAAGCTTTCAACATACATTCCTTAAAATATTTCCTTTCACACTCGTACTAATAAACAAAACACTGGAAACTTTATTTAAGAGTTGGTAGACTAGGGTCCAAAGATAATCAAACAATTTGCTAAAATTCAAACAGCTTATTTGTACAACTTAGGGCTAATAACTCAAGCCTGCTACACTTCCTCTACAGCATGAAACATTTCTTCAAGTTGAGATATCTATTTTGCATAATATAAAAAAAAAAACAGATAGCCCTAGAGGTAACATCCTGTGGTTTTCCACAGGCACATGCAGTTGTGGAGAACTATCATGGTCAAGATACTAAAAGGTCAGGTCTCTGCTTCTATAAATTCCAGGATAGAATTTCTGTGGTACAGATAAGCATCCCCCAGTGTTCTAGTCCCCTCATGGCACTATCAGGAGGTGGTGAAATCTGTGAGCGATAGGTCCGAGTGCTCATTCCTTTGGTAATGAGGGTTTAACCTTCTTCCTCCCTCTTTGATTATTAGCTGCTAAGAGGCAAGAAGTTTTCTCCACCACATCCCAAGCCATACTGTTCTGCTTTATTATATACACAGGTCAGCAAGTTCCAGCAACCATGGACTGAAACCTCTGATATTATGGACCCAAGTAACTCTTCCTGTCTGGTAAACTGGTTAATTCAAGCATTCATTAGAGCAATATAAATCTGATTAAGACAGAAGAAATAAGTAATGAGCTTGCCATTTGATCTGAAATAACAACAACAACAACAACAACAACAACAACAACCCAGATATATGAAGAAGTACTTTTTGAGACCATTGGACACCAGGCCAAAAGGGGGGTTAGTGATTCCTGAACAATAGAAGGGAGTACAGTGAGCCTTATGGTTGCTCATGCTTACTGGCTTAGGGCTTGTAAGTTATGGCATAGGATAGAGGAGCTCAAGCGGAAGCAGCAGAGTTTTGGAGCTGGAAGTCTAATGAGATTAGAGTGGCTGGAGTTCATAGGATGGAGTATTAGAGTAAGAAACAAGCACAGAAAAATTCAGATAACAGAATCCAGTCATGTACCCTGCAGAGTGACCACCAGTGTCTGTGTGAGGAACGTGGCCAACACTACTGAAAGAATCACCTGGCATGACTGAAAAGAGCAGTGGCAGAGGTTCTGAGTACTGATGACGTCACCTGTTCATAACAGCCACACCTGAAACTTCAGAATTCAAAATGGAGTCTGTCCATCAAAGGTATAGTATATATGAATATACATGTACATGCACATGTACACGCACATGCACATACACATATATGTATATAAAATGTACATATGCACCATGTACATATACTACATGTAACATATACATATAAGATTTACTAGAATGGCTTACAGGATATCATCCAGCTAACCCAGGAATGGCTGCCTACAAATGGAAGATCTAAGAACATAGCAGTTGTTCAGTCCCCAAGGTTAGATATCTCACCCGAGGTTAGGTCCTTAGCATATAGCAGAATACCTAAGAACTAGGCTGTGATGCCTGCAGAGGGCTATATTTGCTAGAGAAAGAGCAAGCAGGTACCAGTGACTATCTTGGGATCCCACAGTTGACTGGTAGCCATGACTCACCGCCACTGCCCAACCTTACAAGAGGGTATCATACCACTTAGCACTGACCTTTTAAAAAAAATATCAAAATCAGGTTTGAAATATGGCTTCTACACATCATCTCTAGAATATTGTAAATTGAAAAACAGTTGGACGCTACCTGTATTGAGCAGCATACTAAGACCCAAAATTCTATACCTACGGAAAATATCTGTCAAAAGTAAAGGTGTATTAAAGGTCATTTTTTTTCAAGAGTACACAAACCAGAAGGTTTGATCACGAGCAAACCTATACTATACAAAACATATAAAGGAAGCCCTTCAAACAAAAGAGAAGGCATGTCAGATGGAGGTGCTACAGGGAAGTACTCAGTGTATACGAACCACTGCCAAAGGTAGAGGAGAACAAAGAAAGAGAAAAATAAATTCAGGGCTGTATTCAATACAACTTATTACAATATACACAAGCCAGTAATGTGTGTTAGACTCCAGCTAGAAAGTAGACCTCTGCATCCCAAGGGAGAAGGAAGGGCGTTACCCTCAGCGCCAGAAGGACGGACTGCAGCCAAATGAAAGGTATTGGCCTTTAAAAAAAAAATTAATACATCAAACATCTTTTAGGAAACAGTCCAGCAATTCAGATATCAGGGACAGTCACACAAAAAAGTGCAGTGTACTATTCTAATGATGTTTTATCCTCTAGCATTTGGAAGCTGTATCCCCTTGGTAGGGGAAATGACAGTTATGATTAAGACGATTAAGACGGCTTTAGTCACATAAAGCTAGATCCTTACTTGAAACTCAGAATCTACACAAAAGATTAAAAGCAGTGAAAATAGAACTATGTGGGTAAATATATAAGATGTTTTCCTGCTGTTTACTACTACATAGAAGACAATTGCCTGGAGCTAGAGAGATGGCTCAGTGATTAACAGAACTGGCTACTCTGACAGAAGAACAGAGTTAGATCGCCAGAACCTACATGGTGGTTCAGAACTCTGTAACTTCCAGAGGATCTAACATCCTCTTCAGGCCTCCTTGAACACTGCACACAGGCATTGAATGCCCATGTGCACATACGTAGATGCGGACAAAAACTACACGCATAAAGTAAAAATTAAATCTTTAAAATGAAAAAAATACATTTGATTTTTTTTGACAAAAATACTTTAAGTAGTATGAGCTTTATAGCTTTGTGGAAAGGGCATGGAGCTTATGAAAACATGAAGGAAGGTAAAGTGTGCTGTGATAATCCAAAATACATTCAAGTAAAAAGAAAAACTACAGTCATAAGTCATTGGAATGAGTTAGGGTTTCTGCAAACGTATATGACTGACATTATGAGTGGATAGTTGCTCTCAGCTGGCTGTTCTAGTTTGCAGAGTGTTTAGAGTCATCCCTGGATTCTAGCTGCAACTTATAACAGTAACACTACTCAAGTTGTGGAAACCAGACGTCCCCTTGGAGGTGACAGCATGAGTGACCATGACTTACACTCAAAGGCTGACTATGATAAGTTAAAGATGTGTTCCATATACCATGCAGAGAGCACTGAAATAAAGGGACATAGAGTTCTAACAAATAGAGCAAAGTAAGTCATGGATATTGTTTTATTAACCTCCTGTACTGGCTAGTTTTGTGTCAACTTGACACAGGCTGGAGTTATCACAGAGAAAGGAGCTTCAGTTGGGGAAATGCCTCCACGAGATCCAGCTGTAAGGCATTTTCTCAATTAGTGATCAAGGCGGGAAGTCCCCTTGTGGGTGGTGCTGGTAGTCTTGGTTCTATAAGAGAGCAGTCTGAGCAAGCCAGGGGAAGTAAGCCAGTAAAGAACATCCCTCCATGGCTTCTGCATCAGCTCCTGCTTTCTACCCTGCTTGAGTTCCAGTCCTGACTTCCTTGGTGATTGATGAACAGCAATGTGGAACTGTAAGTCGAATAAACCCTTTTCTCCCCAACTTGCTTCTTGGTCATGATGTTTTGTCCAGGAATAGAAGCCCTGACTAAGGCAGCCCCCTTTTTAAAAAGCAATCAAACAGGAGAAAGGAAAAGATACAAACACAGGAAAAATAGTAATATAATAGACAGTGTGGTCATAATCATCATAGTCCATATATTTTCAGATGGACTAATAAAGTGATACTCAATTATATTATAAACAAGAAAAAGTAAATGTAAAGACATGAAGAGATTTAAAATTAAAATAGGAAGAACTGTGTCATGGTGACATTGCTCCTAAGAAAACTGGAATGCTTGTCTTAATAAGCAATAGACCAGAGGATGATAAGAACTGACACATGAGGTTACATTACATTTAAAAGAAGAAGAAAATCAGCAGAATATGAACAGACAACTTACAGAAAAGGAGAAAACCATTGCTGTTATATATCTGACTGGATATTAATAACTAGAGTATATAAAGAACAATTAAAAACAAACAGCAGGTACTTCTCCAAATGGGCAAATGAATTCTCAAAAGGAATACAAATGGTTGATAAATATATGAAAAAAAAGTTTAAAATCCTTAGCCAGCAGAGAAATACTAACTAAAACTATACTGAGAATCCATTTTATTTTAATCAAAATCACTATCATCAAAAAAGAAAAAAAAATCAAAAACTACAAATGCTGGCAGGGATGCAGGCAAAGATACTAACCGGGATGTAGGCAGGCAGGGAGAGCTACGTTTTCATCACAATGCTGGTGGGAATGTAAATTAGTCCAGATACTGTCCAGATCAGTATGGAGGGTTTTTAAAAAGCTAAAAACTACCATACCGTGTAGGTATGTCACTCCTGGTTACATACCCAAAGGGATCTAAGTCCACATACCATAGAAATATCTGCAAAGCTACATTTACTTACAAAGCCAAGATACAGAATTGGGCTAGATTCCCATGAAGAGATGAATATAGGGAATACATGTACAATAGAGTTTCATTCAGCCTTAATAGTATGTCCTTAGCAGGAAAATTAGTGAACTGGAGATCATACATAAAATTAGCCAGACTCAGGCAAATTTTATATACTATCTCATATGCATAAAATATAGCACATATTATATATATATATATATATTATATGTAATATGTGATATATAATATATAATGTATAATGTATAATGTGTAATATACAATAAATATATTATAATATATTTCATTATATCTTATATGCTTAGACTATTTATATATCTTATATCATACAACGTACATCATATATCATATATCATCATATATCATATCATATAATCATATATACTATATTATATTATGTATCATATATTGCATATCATGTGTTATATATTAACTATATATTATATATTAATATATGTAATGTATTTTGTGTGTATGTAATATATATATATGTATACATATACATATGTATGATATATATGTATGTATATATTCCAGGCATGCATATGAAGGATTATCTAGATTAGATAGCCACGGGGCTATGTCTGTGGGGGATTATCTAGATCAGCTTCATTTAGATGAGAAGATCAACCCTAAATATGTGTAGCACCATTCCAGGGACTGGTTCCAGATCACATAAAAAGATAAAACTGCTGAGCATGTGCACTTCTCCTTCTTTGCTTCTTGCCTACAGAGATAGCATAACTGACTGCCTCCTCAAGCTCTAGTTACCAGGATTTCCCTGCCATGATGGACTGTACCTTACCTCACACAATAAGCTGAAATCAACCCTTTCCTTTGTTGCTTGTGTCAGGGTATTTTAACATAGAACAGGAAAACCAATTACTACAAAAACTGATATCCCATACTGGAACCAAATGAAAGGTCAAGGAGCAATGACCTCAGAATTTACCATTAGAAATAAAGAGAAAATCAAGCCCAAAATATGAAGAAGAATGAAAATAATAAATTAACTCAAAAGAAAAATAGTGAAACTAAAAGCTATCTTTTGAAAAAGTCAATAAAACCTATGAACATCTAACAAAGGATGTATAATCATAGATTGAAGTCCTTATCTAGCACCACTATGGGAGGAAAAACCTTTGGCTAAACAGGCCATCAACCATAGGGCAGAACCTATTACTACTGCGCTCTCTCTCTCTCTCTCTCTCTCTCTCTCTCTCTCGCTCTCGCTCTCGCTCTCACTCTCGCTCTCGCTCTCGCTCTCGCTCTCGCTCTCGCTCTCGCTCTCGCTCTCGCTCTCGCTCTCGCTCTCTCTCTTTCTCTCGTTGCCTCCAGATCAAGATGTAGAACTCTTAGTTCTTCTCCAGCAGCATGTCTGTCTGTGTGCCACCATGGTTTTCACCATGGTGATAATGGGCTAAATCTCTGACACTGTAAGCCAGCCCCAGTTAAAACCTTTCCTTCATAAAAGCTGTCATAGGAGAAGGTCAAGCAGTCAAAAGTATATTGGTAGCACAAATTGTACTTGTGTGTTTATAAAGAGAGACTGAGTGAAATCACAAAGTTGTATGGATAAGGGAGGGTAATGGATCATATGAAGTTAAACATATCATGGGTGGGGGATGGTCCATAAGCCCCTATGTCTAGCTAAGGAGTTATTGACAGTTGATGATTTCTGTGGGAAGGAAAATCTGTTTTCTTTAATGATCTGGTCCCTAGTAGGTAGCCCACACTCCAGTGGATGGACTTAAACCCACGGATGTTTGGGCAGTGTTATGGACTTGGATGGGTTATAAGAAATAAAAGAATGTGAAGTTGTAAGGGAGTGGATCGAGGAAGAATTAGGGAGAGGAATTGTAGGTAAAACACATTACATATATGTATGAAAATCCCAAGGAATTAGTAAACTATTATTTAAAAAAAGAAAAATAAATCCAACAGGATCCAGTCATTCTGCAATATTTGCCAAACATAAAGCATTTGTAGATTTGTGTATGTGTGTACGTTAATTTATAATGGCTCCAGGTTGAAAATAGTACAAATATCCATCAGAAAATGAATTTAAAAAAAAAAACAGATTGTGTTACAGCCATCAGCCATCCAGTGGACTTACAAGGCTTAGGACTAAAGGTCCTACTATACCCCAAGTAAGGGATATACTGATCATGACTGTGGCGGTGGCTTTCTGGGCACGTCATACGTCTAAATGTATGCACTGGTACCTTCACCAGTGTGTAATCTGTCATATGTCAGTTAGACTACAAATTTCACAAGATAAAATACAGAGCAGTCACCATGCCAATCATCAGGATACTAAGAAAGAGTGATTAACAAGAAAAAAAGTGGGAATAGTTGCTGGTAAACTGGCCCTAATGTACACTTTAAGCATGGGATGGTGATCAGACTCTTCTGCAATAGGTAAGATGTTCAACCTCCCTATCTTACTTTGTCCCTTTTGTAGACAAGGGTCACATTTATCCTTCCATTCAAACTTTCCTGGCACCAGGAGCTTCTCATCTTGCCTGCAATGGGAAGCAGTGGTCATAGCTCACCAACCTTTTCCCTACTGTAAACAAAGATACTACAGTGAAACAGAAAGCTTTGAAGAGGATCATTCCTGCGGCTTTTGGATTATTATTTACAAAAATATGACATCACTAAGATGACACCCTAAGATTCATTCACTAAAACTAGAAGGTGAATGAATTAACATCATCCCAGACGTATGACTCTGGAAATGTACTGGAAAATAGCCAATGGCATATGTTCTGTGACCTAGCCATTAAAAAAAAAAAAGTCATTGAATTCTGACCCATTCAGCCCCACATCCACTGTTGCATAAACTCAGCAAGGCAGTGGCAGGACTTGCCTGTAGATAATCAGGTAGTCAGGTGGTGTGACACAGAAACATCCTAAGAATCTGGGCTGAGTCCTCTGTAGATCTAGAGTCTGAGGAGTTGGAATGTGAGAGGAATGAGGGGCCAACACCCACTTGTGATCTGCAGCCTGGGGCTCTCCCTGTTTACAGCCAATGGCATCTCAGATCTCCCAGCGCTCATCATCTACCCCATTGGTCAGCCTTTGCTGGTGTTGCAATATCACTGCTGATTGTGGTTACTTGGCTCTGGCACTGAACTCAAACCTTCCATACTCATTGATTCATTAAGCATCTACAGTAGCGGAGTACTGGGGTGCATACAGGGCCTCCTCAGATGGCTCAGGCAAGCAATGTTCCCCTGGAGAAACTCTTTCAGTTAGGGAAACATCAAAGTGATACATGGTGGTTTGGTCCTAACTATGGCATGGAGTTGACAATAAGAGCCTAAAACAGAGGATCCTGAGGCATCTGAAGGATGGGGACAGCTCTCTGGAGGAAGGGCATCAAAGCTGGGAGAAATCAGAGAAGGGAATCCCAGAGTATAAGAGCAGAGAGGGAAGCCTAAGTGGAAGAATCAAGAGCAAGATAGGAAGGCTGCAGCAGAGAGGGTCATCTGTGAAGTGAAGCCAGACAGGACTCTTGGACACTGTGCTGAAGATTTAGAGAGAATGGAAAGTTATTCAAAGATTGTATTTGTCTATTTCCACTGTATTGTGGATTCCCAAGGGTTTTATATCAAATTCTACATGATAGCCAAGACAACCAGAAAATTTTATCAGCAAGAAATTAAAAACAAACAAAAAACCCCAAGTTGTGCTTTGGGTCCTTGAGAATGTTTAACTCGGGGTACTTAGTCATCTACTTTTCAAAGCTATCTGAGTCCATTTTGCAACTTTATTCCAAAGGGTAGGGTAAGCAAGTAGCTTAGTAGGGAATTCTAAGTCATGTTCTGCCTAGATGTCAACCCCTCCCCGCAGGGAACTCCAATCTGGAGAAGAGAGGCTGTTGAGGCTACCCCAGAGTCACTCAGAAGAGAAGACCCAACGTCTCCAGCTTCCACCCAAATTCTGAGTCACGTGGTCCTTCCCAGGTTGCAGTATCTTTTCACTTTCTTGTCCTTGTAGCCTTCCTAAAAGCCAAAGACAACAGTAAGAACTGTCTGAGGGTCTGAGTCTGTTGGGTTCCACTTTAGTTGGCTTCTGTGATGGCTTGGATAGAAAGGCTGTAATCCCAGCACTCAGGAAGCAGGAGCAGGCAGATCTCTGTGAGTTCAAGGTCAGACTCGTATTCAGAGTGAGTTATAGGACAGCCAGCGCTTCTCTGAGAAACCCTGTCTCAAACCCCTAACTACCCCCTCCCCACCCCTGAAAAATGTGGGCTGAAGGGGAAGCAAGGGTGAGCATTAAGGAGATACTGAAATTTCTTGACCAACTCACGGGAAGCAGAAGCCAGACATTCCCAATCGTCCTACCTGTGGTTCTCGATAGCTCCATCTTTCAGATTAGCAAACTCTGCCATGTTATAATTTCCCAGTTAAAAAGAAGTCTTGGCTTTTTATATATTAGTGTGGCTCCAGAACCTGCCTTTCTCCTGTCACCTTCTACGGTGGAGTCCTTCACAATGATGAAACCACCTTACTTTTCAGGGAACCTACCTGCTTGCTGTGGTTTCTCTTAAATGCAAGATCCTCACAAGTTCTCCACTACAGTCAATACCTGGGCTGAATGAAATGGTCCAGAAGGAGGCATAACCAAGAAGCAGGGAATGCTCTAGGTCCTTGTTTCTCTCTGTTCTGCTCTGGGAACCATTAACAGTGACTTCATTCAGCTGGCTCCCTGTGTCCCTAAGCAAGTGCACCACACACACACACACACACACACACACACACACACACACACACACACACACATGCACCATGCACACACAAATGCACCTGTTCCCTCGCCCTCTTTCATCTTTCTTTCTCCTTTCATCCTCCTCTCCCTCCATCCATCTTCATCTTCCCTAAATGGAACATGAATCTCACAGCCCATCAGTACTTAAGACATTTTCTAAGAAGAAAGAGGGGCCTGAAGTCATCATTCTTAGAAAGAAAGTGAATCAAAGCCCCTCTATTTATTTGTAAATCTCTGATTCCACCCCTATCCTATCTATCTATCAACCCTTCCTGAGAGAAAAATGTTTCAGTTATGTGCCCCCGGATGGCTTAGAGAGGAACAAAATATCTGTTTCCTCCTTCATCCTAAGGATAGTCATCAGAGCTGGTTGCATTCAGACATCAAACAGATAGAGCTGCGCCTTCCATGTTCCCCTTTGTTGAGATCCTGTTTCTCCTGCTTCGAGTCACTTCACATTTTGCAAAACCCTGGGAGGCTCCTCACCCTGAGAGGCTCCTCACCCTGAGAGGCTCCTCACCCCGAGAGGCTCCTCATCCTGAAAGGCTCTGTGTTATACCAGCAGTTTTTGACTCCATTTCAAGCATGGAAGATGATCACTACCCAGTGGCCCTCAGTCACCACCACCTATCCATCACCAACCATGCAGCACGGAGCAAAACCTGACATACCCTTGGGGATAAAAACTGGCACTGCTTTATACACTTATTGAGACTGTAGGAGCACATGGCATATCAAAATCACATCAGGGAATGCAAATTCAAGAATTTGTCATATACCAAAACAGGGAAGAAGTATAACTCCCTCGCCTGGCTCCCACAGGATGGTGGATACCTTGCTCTGTGATGGCAATGGCCCCACACCAACTATCATCTGATACCTGAGATGTACTCTAAAAAACAGCAGGCAGGACTTCTGGCTATCCTTGGGTTCAGGTCCTTTCCCCACCCTTTATGGACACAGCTGTCTGCCCACACAACTGCTCACCTGCCTGCATGGGAAACCATTCCTTCTGCTCTGCCCAGTGCTGCCCTTTCACATCACAGCTGAACTCAACTCAGCATCTTTGCTCTGAGCCTTGACTCTCCAGTGGCCTCAGCAACAACCTCCTCCCTAAAGCTCCCATGCCACACTTTAATCCTTTCAACCTCTTTATCGCATACCTATTCTTTAAATTATACATATTCACAGGTGGGAATGAAGACTTACTATGTGATATGAGAGATACTATTAGCAATTAAAATTTGAATAAAAGAAATTGGATTCTCCTTAACTAGATTACTAAAAAGAATGCCACTGAAACCATTGGGCCTCACGAATTCATGGCTAATCAATTCTGACATCATGGAAAGATACAAATGTGTTCATCTGCCTCTTACCTAATAAATGGACTCACAATAACCTTCCAGGTATTGAGGCCACCCATAACCCACATTTAAGGCATCTCCTCCCAGAAATGTAACTCGGCTTTGAGGCTGAACTTCTGACCACTGTACTGACCAGAGGTTATATCCTGGGATATCTCCCATCCCCTCTGTCTTCAGGGGGAACAAAGGTAGAGGTAGAAGCTGAAAACATCAATAGAGATTTAAACCAAAGCAATTCTTAGAGCAGTAGTAGTGGCAGGAAAGAAATCCCAGCACTCAGAAGGCTAAGGCAGGATTGTGAGTTTAAAGACTGCCTGGCTTCAGTGTGAGTTCAAGGCCAACCTGGGAAACTTAATAGGACTTTGTATCAAAATAAAAAGTAAAAAAGAAGGTCAAGAATGTAGCTCAATAGTAGAATGTTTCTCTAGTACGAACGAGACTGTAGATCCAAGCCCTAGCACTGCTGAGAACAGGAGGCGGGGGAGAGGAAGGGCCATAGTGACATAGTCCTGTAATCCCAGAACTCACTAGGTGGAAGCAGAGGGTCTGATCTGGACTAGTGCAAGGACATCCTTGTCTACACGGAAAGTGTGAAAATCTAACCTGGGCTACATGGGAACCTGTCTTAAAAAAAATTATACCATATGTATAATATATAATATATATAATATATAATATAACCAGGAGTTACCTGGTCTATCAAAAGGAAGGAAGGAAGGAAGGAAGGAAGGAAGGAAGGAAGGAAGGAAGGAAGGAANAAGGAAGGAAGGAAGGAAGGAAGGAAGGAAGGAAGGAAGGAAGGAAGGAAGGAAGGAAGGAAGGAGAGAGAGAAAGAGAGAGACAATGGGAGCCAGAGAGAGAAACAGAATCAGAGAGAAAAACAGAAACAGAGAGAGAAAAGCAGAGAGAGTAGTGAATAATGAATTCCTGTAAGAAAGGAGAAAAATGAAGCAATACAATGTGTTACTGGAGAAAAGCACTGGTTAGAAACAGAATATGGGTTTTATGGGAATTATGGGTTTTCTTTGTAGATTTGGCATCTGCCACTTGAATGTAAGTAGATAAGTCTCGTCACAGGAGCAGGAAGGACAAGGATACACAGACTTCCGTGCAGGCAGAGGTCTACCACATCAGATTCTTGTCCTACTACATGTCTGTCTGGCTAAAAGTATAAAGTAATTCTAATAATAGCATTCTGTTTTCCCCATTGTCCTGTGAGCTGAAGAGATCTATCTGAAAGAAATAGTGAGCGGAGAGAAGGAAGGAATATGCAGGAAGGGGATGTGGAGCTTCTGACTAGAGCAACGGACAAAGCCCGATTGACAGATGACATAAGAAGGAACACTTGGAAAAGTGAGGGGAAACATTCTAGAATCAGAGAAGGAGATTGTGTTAGTTGAACTTGCACTTCAAGGAGCCCAAAGCTATCAAAGAAAGAGAGAAGACAATGACCTTCTTGCCTTCTTTGTTCTCAAACTCTGGAATTGTCATCTAGCAGAGGAAATATGTGTCCAGAGCTCAATGGCTAACCAACAGGGTAAGCTGTCATCAATAAGCATGAAGGGCTGTGATTTGAATGAGGCATGAAGCAGACTTGAGGCTTTGGGACCAGTAACTAGAAAGAGCTTGCCACTGGGCGTGGTGGTGCACGCCTTTAATCACAGCACTTGGGAGGCAGAGGCAGGCAGATTTCTGAGTTCAAGGCCAGCCTGGTCCAGGACAGCCAGGGCTATACAGAGAAACCCTGTCTCAAAAACAACAACAAAAGAAAGAAAGAAAGAAAGAAAGAAAGAAAGAAAGAAAGAAAGAAAGAAAGAAAGAAAGAAAGAAAGAAAGAAAGAAAGAGCTTGCCTTTCATGTAAATTTAGAATGACAAAGCAGAGAGAAATGGTGGGTGGGGCGAGGAGGAGAGCAGAGGAACACAAATTATCTCTAGGGGGTAATAGTTGACCATCTTGTGTGACTCAAAGTTCAGAGATCAGGAAGTTCAGGGACACCCAGGCTCCCTGGGAAGCAGAGGTCTACCAGTGGCCATGTGCCGGCCCATCATTGCCTCCATCTGCCTCCAGTCTGACAGAACTGGCCATGACTTGTGGCCGGAGGGAGGCTTGGCAGGACTTAGGAGATGAGTTAGTGGGTTGTTCTTGGCAAAACTATACATGGACAATGCTTTAATCTCCTGCTGGGATGTCTTAAGAAAAGGAAAGATGAGAGATATCTGCATGAAATAGAACCCCTGCCACTGGTCAAGGAGACTGGCCTCTCTCTGGAGCGCCATCAAAGAAGTACTCCCTATGGCCTCTACACAACCTACTCTGGGGTGGAGCCAAGGAGAGAAGATGTACACCCACTGCTAGGCTCTTTCCAGGTTGTCTAAGAGAAAAAGAACTGGGCCTGCTGGGATTGTCCTGGTCCTCCTAATTTCCCCTCCTGGGAATTGCTTCACCACCCAGATAAAATGGCAGCCTAAGTGGAAGTAAAGGCAGGTGTCAAAACCACTGGCCTGCGGTTCAAAGATGATGAGCTTCAAAGCCTGGGGAAGGATTTTCCCTCCCCACATTGACTTCCTGAATACTTGAAAAAGCCTAGTTAATGGTATTATTGCCAGTCACATGAGATGTGACTTCTTCTTTAATGCCATATTTCCCTTAGCCTCAGTTGGTGAACACCTAGATTGGTGCCATAGCTTATTTATTGTGGATAGTGCTATAGTAAATATGGGTGCCTGAGTGTCCCTGTGATGTATTGATTTGGAATCCTTCAGGGAAATAATAAGGAGAATCAAATGGAGGAGACACTCCGTGCTGCCTTCCATAGTGGCTGGACCAATCTACATCCACACAAGCAGTGAATAAAGTTCCTTCCCCACATCCCTCTCCAGAATCCTTGCTGGGTGTTTTGTTTTGTGTTTTATGACTGTCACTATACCTAGGGTAACCCTGACCCCCCATGTAGGTTTTATTTGTACTTCTTTGATGACTAGGGGAGCTGCATATTATTTCATGTCTACGGGGTATTTGTATTTATTTGAACTTAGTAGAGTATATTTTCTCTTATTTGCTTTTCCTAGATTTTAAATAGATACATAAAGTTACACATACACACAAACATATTCTACTTTCATATGTGTGTGTGTGTGCGCGCGCATGCATGCATGCATGTGTGTGATGTGAACATAGAATTAAAGCTTTCTAGGTAGACAAAGGGGACTGAAGAAAGAGGGAAGGTATGAGAAAATGAAGGGCAGGGAAGCATGAGGAAGAATATATTCATATATAACATACATACGTATGAACACAAAATGACGGGCGAAGTAAATAAGAAGAGGGCTTTACATTAATGCAGTGTTCCTAAGAGTCTTCTCCAATGACCACGGAGAAGTAATACGGTCCATACACTACTATATGCTTTATAGTACTGTCTTTAACTGTCAAGGAGAAAAATGAATTCTCTTGAGTAAGAGAATTACACTCAAAATCAGATACAAGCCCTACAAAACCAATGCATTGCCTATGAAATGATCGAACTCCAGCAAGAACACCTAAGATGCAAGAAAAAATCCCAAGCACAACACCCTGAGACTTGCATTAGTCCTGTGCTTGGCAGCCATTTTTAAGCATATAGAAGAGACAACCCGTTCTTAATTTTTCAACAGATGTCCCAACTTTATCTCAGACATTTTGATTTTCTTTTCTATTGCTTTCCCTTGTCTAGAAAAAAAAAAAATCATGCAAGGGCTTCACGAGCCTCTAAGGAGCCTCTGTGTAAATTAGACAAAGGTCCCCTTTGCCAGGCAGTACATTTGGGGAGTGTGTAAAGGACATTCTCTGCCCTCATTTAGATTTCCAAAGCACATAACTAAAAAGGAAGGATAAAGCTGAGCCTATAGCAATGGCTTAAAATCTACATGTGAACCTTAATGACACACACAGTGTGAGTCGCAGCTCAGAACAGCCAGGAGGCAGATTCATTGTAGGTCTGCTTTGAAGGGACAATTCTCAAGATCAACTCCTATGAGAAGGGAAAAAAGCAAGACTGGGCAGTGGCACTCAACCAGGCGACAGTTACAGCAATGGCTACAGCTGGGATGTTCCTTCTGAGGTGTCCAGAATTTGGGAGAGTGAGACCCTTATTACTTAGATAGGCCTGTCAGAGAAGGGCTATGATGAATTGTGACTTCATGTCACCTTGGCATCCATTCTGCATATATGTTGAACTTCCTCAAAGCAGAAACAAAGCTCACTTATCCTTGACATAGTTTCTAGCTGTGAACCTCCTGCAATCCAGATCGGTTCCTTCTATAGCTTTCTCTGGTTAACAAGTTCCTTGTGAGGCAGCTGGATACAACCTACTCAGTGCAAGTCAGTCATCCCCATAACAAGCATGGACTATGCAGATATGCTGAATAGATGTCTATTGTGATTTGGATGTGAAATGTCCACATAGGCTCATATGTTGAATCTCCAATTGTCCTCAGTTTGTGGAGCTATTTTGAACGGTTATGAAATCTCTGGAACATGGAGCCTTGCTGGCTCTTCAGGTACAAGCTTTGAAGGTTATATCTACCTCTGGTTCTGTCACAAGTTCTCTGCCTCCTGTCTGCCCTTGAGTTAAATCCTTCCTCTCTTAAGTTGCTTCTGTCAGATATTTGGCCATTGAAATGAGAAAAGTAACTAATTCTTTTTTTTTTTTTTTTTTGGTTTTTCGAGACAGGGTTTCTCTGTATAGCCCTGGCTGTCCTGGAACTCACTTTGTAGACCAGGCTGTCCTCGGACTCAGAAATCCGCCTGACTCTGCCTCCCAAGTACTGGGATTAAAGGCATGCATCACCACGCCCAGCAAGCAACTAATTCTTAACCATACTTCGATCCCATGAGACTCACGCCTGCTGCCCATAACTCCACATCATAGTCTGCTTAGACACTGTACTGAGACATTCCCAAGAATGTCTTTATCCAAAATCGCTCGTCCTAGTTCCTCATCTACTGGGTTACTATGTTTCCCAGATGTCTGCTGCCATCTTCCCCTTGGACTGCCCTGTTCTCTCTAGGACCTGTAAGGAACAAACTGCCATTTCGTGTGTTTTGGTGGTCTTCCTCCTCTGTATCTCATTTAGCCCACACATGACCCAAATTCACTTTCCTTCCCATCATGGCTCTTCTAGAAAAGTACTGTCTTTAGAAATAAACTAGGCACAGGTCAGACACCAGTGTAAACACCACCTGGTGACAGTACAGAACACCACCTGGTGACAGTACAGATACCCAAGCATTAGGTCTTCCCCTGAATTAAGATGTACCAAGCGAAAGGCAGATAATAAACAACGATAGCCAATATGATCACCACCCCATAAGCCTAAGATTTAGAAAAGTAGTCAGTTAATGAGACCAGTAGCACCTGGAAGGGCACAAGCCTCAGTCCTGTGATGGCACCGCAGAGTCTGACAAATGTGCTAATGACCTCAGAGTTTAAGTAGTGTGCCCTGCACTGCTATCTTCCTCCTGCCTCTCTCTACTTCTCTCCACCCTCCTTTCTGTTCTGAAAGGCTGACCTGTACCAATGACATCAGCAAGCTCCCTGCCCTCCAACTCCCACTTGGGTTTGGCTGACAGCACCCTGGCAGAAGATTAGAGGGAGAAGGGAGGGCGAGGGCAGGGCGCCACAGGTTTCCCTGGCTCCCAGTCTGCAAGGTCACCTTGAATTGGAGTTTCTGAAGCTCCTATCCAAAGTGCCTCCACCACATATCATGATTCTCCCTTCTACTGACTGCTCTCACTCTTTTTCTTCTAGCCTGGATGCCACTAACATTGGGGCTCAGCTTTATTCTCTCCTTCTTCCTCTCCCTCTCCCTCTCCCTCTCCCTCTCCCTCTCCC
>NC_034594.1:52264110-52265677 GCF_900095145.1 Mus pahari
TGGCCACTCATGTTTCTCTCTCTCTCTCTCTCTCTCTCTCTCCCTCTCCCTCTCCCTCCCCCCTCCCCGTCCCCCTCTTTCAACTCTGTGGTACCCTCATAATGACTTAAGCACTCTCTGAATGATCCTAATTTGAACGTGCCTCCTCAAGTTACCTGGACTTGGCTTCTTCAAAGACGAATGTGTTCTATCTCACCATCCTGTGCATCAGATAGTCTGACTCCACCTTAAAGATAGAGAGACAGAAGCTCAGAAATGTTCTATGCCTCCGTCCTGGTCCCCATTAGCAAGGCAGCTTGTCAGTTGACAGTTGCCTACCTCACCTTAATTAGCAGCCTATCATTTCCCACAGCTTTCTCTCCAACAGCTCAGTGAAAGGCCAGAAAAGATGGCATTGTAAGACTGGAGGCCAAAGAGCATTCTGCAGTTTCATGGAGATGAAGGTGTTAGGTGAAGGGGATGTGCAGGACTGCCTTTCATCCCCATGTCAGATGGGAAGACAAAGGGTGACCCCCTGCTCCTTTCTATCTCACCCTATCCAGCCTTTTGGAAAGCTTAACTTTCTTTTCAGAGTTGCCCTTTCTCCATTAGAAAACTAAGCTATTTCAGAATCCAGATCTGACCCAATCGGCTGACTGACCCTAGGCAGGTCATGTGATCTCTGAGACTTTGGTTTCATTATCTGCATAAGTTAAGATGGGTTAACAACATGCGCCATCCAAGCCTCTTTCCAGGCTCTTTCTATGAGTCCCTTGTTCTTTTTGCTCCTCTTAACCTAAAAACAGACACCAGCCATGTGGATGAGCCCTCCCACTCCGCCTGTGACTCTCATCCCTGGGAAAAAGTGGAGCCACTTAAATGGGGCTATGCACAAAGCTTCATTTGTTAACTCTAAAGAGGCACTCTGAATGCCTGTGGAGCTCTGCAGTGAATTGGGGATGCAGTTAAGTCTGAGTAAGAAAGTGAAGATATCAGTTCAGTTTGCTCTGATCCCAAAGCCCCTGAGGTCTCTTTGGTTCTCATTCCCATGCAGGACGCTGCCTGCATCTTCTTGCTCAAAAGCGTGTACACATATAAAACACTTTTTGTCTTGGTTTGCCTACATGACCCTAAGGTACTGAAGCATCCAACCTGGCAGCCGGCCAAGAACAAGCTATGCTCAGACACTGTCACCATTCCAGAGTTCTTACTGGCTGAAGGACCCCACTGAGCTCTGTGCTCCAGGTCCTAAAGCAGTGGCTCTCAGCCCTCCTAAGGCTGCAGCCCTTTAATACGGTTCCTCATGCTGTGGTGACCCCCAACCATAAAATTATTTTCTTGCTACTTCATAACTGTGATTTTACTGGTGTCATTAATCATAAGACAAATATGTTTGGAGACAGAGGTCTGAACCAAAGTCACAGAGGTGTGGCAGGACACATTTAAACCCAGCAGGAGGCAGAGGCCAGGGGAATCTCTTGTGAGTTTAAGGCTAGCCTGCTCTACATAGTGAGTGAGATCCAGGACAGCCAGGTCTATGTAGTGAGACCCTGTTTCAAGAGGAGGAGGAGGAGGAGGAGGAGGAGGA
>NC_034594.1:52266035-52278655 GCF_900095145.1 Mus pahari
ACCCACAGGTTGAGAACCAATGTCTGTAGCATAGGAAATGGGACTTTGTACCTCGTACCAATCCAGCCACTCATTTGGAGCAGTTCACTTCCTTTCTTTGATTCCGCGTGTTAATATTTGATAAAATAAGTAATGGGGACAAGGGTAGTGGTGCTTGCCTATAATCTCAGCACTTGGAAAGTAGAGGCAGAAGGTTCAAGAATTCAAGGCCATCCTTGACCATATAGCAGTTGAGTGCTATCCAAGATACATGAGACACTGTCTAAATAACTTCAAGGGAAAAAAAATCGGCAACTGGGCAGCATTAGTCTTCCAGATCTAACATTCTGTAGCCTCCATGGGTAAATACACTTGGAGTAGGCAGATTTGGGTCAATGTCATCTCCTTAGAAAACAATATCTGATGTGAGACTTAAATATTAATAGTTTATTGGGGGACCAGCCCTAGGGTAGCCAGGACACAAGGGATATGATTCAAGGAAGAATGGATGAGAAGCAAAGATACTATCTTGTCTACCTGACAGTGGCCTTAAACACTACCAAGATGTCCAAAGGCTCATTTCATCTTTCTGAATGCCTCTACACAGGATTTATAGAGCAACAGATTCAAAAGAGAAACCCCATGGATTTATTTGCAGGTACACTCCCTTCCCTTGGTGTCCACTGGTCAAACTTCACCCACTGAGATCTATCTCTCCTGTTCTTCTGGGTTGTGTCATCTGAACAAAAAGTCACTGAAGGCAGGTAGTGGTACACGGCTAATCCCAGCAGGAGGCAAAGGCCGGGCATCTCTGTGAGTTTAAGGTTAGCCTTGTCTACATAGTGACTTCCAGGACAGCCAGGGCTGCAGAGTGAGACCCTGTCTCAAGAAGAAGAGGAGGACGGTATAGCAGAAACAGAGCCATTGTCAGATTCTTTCAGATCTACAAACTATGTTCCCATGGGAAAAGCTATAACCATACTGGCAAAAAATGAAGAGATTCTAAAGAGACCATATCTTTTAGTCTAACTACTAGACTATTGAAATAACTGACCCCAAAGAAATGAGAATTTGCCTAGAAATCTCGTGCTGGGTGAAGGAAAGAGCAACAGCCAGAGGAATATCTTGTCTCCCAAAAAGAGATTTCACACAATTCCAACAAATTGTTAGACCACCTTACAAAACTATAAAAGTAATTTTTTATTCCCCAGATAAAACTGTCATCTCAGAAGCCTACTGCTGAATAAACTCACCCTTCCTAGTTCTTTCTGAACTCTGGATGACTGGTTCAACTCAGCTATTCTGATTCTAACTCCTGATTCAACCTGATTTCTCTTGGTATTTCACTGAATTATTCTGCTTAGCCTTAGACTAACTCTGGCAATTTGTTTTAATCTTCTGGCTCCATCTTATTCTCTGGCTTCAACTGCCTCTGCTGACATGCACTGAACTGCATGAACTCATGAACGAACTCAACTACACTGCACTGCACTGTCTCTTGCTGACTGATTCTCTCTTCCCGAACTGCCCTTAAATAGCTTCTCTTCTGGAAGTAGGGTGTATCCTATCTCTGACTAACTCTGTCAAATCTTCCTCTGATTCATCACTTTGTCTGCTCCTCAATTAGATGTCACTTTCCAACATGGCTGCTTCCTCAGCCCTCTGTTTAAACTTTGATCTAATTTCAAGACTCTGAAGGAAGACTTGAGGGGTTTGCCAGATCTTTTTGTCCCTCTTCACAATATTCCACGTTGGATAAATCTCCTTGTTCTGCTTTCTACTTTTAATTTGTCTCTTTCAATTAGCTTATTGAGGATTAGCCAAATCCTACTTAGGGTATAGGTTATAAACCCCCAAGATTTTATAACAGAGCTGGGGAGTTCAATATTCAGGTAATCCACCTCTTGTAGTAGCATAGTGTAGGATCACCTGGAGCTCATGCTTGTAGCTGAAGAAGGCAGTTAAGTGGTTGGGAGACAGTGAGGTTAAACAATGGCAGAGAAACACAGCACATACATGCATACATACATACATATATACATGCATACACAGTGCATAGGACAGATAGGTACCACTCTGTAAAATGGAAAGGTGTATAAGAAGAGAACTCGGGCATCATTAAAAACTGATGGTTTCTGAGAAATTCTATCCAAAGACAACTTTCCCTGACCTCAGGGAATACACACTTAGGGGGGGATTTAGAATCAGGCAACTGTAGCAAAAAAATCATAACAGAGATCATTTTGAGTGATTATACTTCTCCCCCCATCTTTACTTAGAGAAAAATAAAACCCAGACTCAATCAGATTCACACAGAGTTTCTGTGACAGGAGGAGACCTAGAAACCTAGGCGGTCATTTTTCAAGGCAACACTTGATTATCCTTCTGTTCCAGCACAGAGGGGTTTTAGAACTTGCTGTGTTCTGAAACAAGAGTCCACTTACAAGGTCCAGCAGCATCAAGACCTGGCCCAAATGACATTGCCTAACTTAGTACAAATTTGAAGCAGATCAGAATGGCATGTTACTTTGACAGGGACAAGGGTAGAAGGAGGGAGGAGAAGGGTGTCAAGGAACTCTTTGTAGACAACCCACTTGCTAAAGGGAGCCAAGAGGGATCTGTTTAATTGAAGTTAGAGATATTTTAAGAAAGGTAAGAGCCCAGCTCCAGGTTCAGCCAAGGGGTTTTGTTTTGCCTTTGAAAATGAGACTAGTTGAACAGGATCTGTATGGATAAGCAGATAAAAAGCCCTTTGAAGTGGACAGGGATCTTTTTATAGCCTCAGAATAACTTAGCCCAGGGTGAGGGCAGAGAGCTGCTCTCACTTACAAGCTTAGAAGGTGCTGAGCCACCCTTCCCCCAGGGGGTTTCCTGACTTGACCATGAAGAAATATTGGCCAGTACCCTAGTCTTTCAGAGAAGGTAGATCTGTCCCAGAAGAAGGTCCTAGAATGCTGGTGAACAGATATTGGGGGTTGGTAGGGTGGGGGGCAGAGGAATTAGAGCCATGCCAGGCCCAACTTGTCCAGGATCAAGCCCATACAGTGGCTTGTCAGTTAATCCTTTAAATGGAATCTCTCCATCTCCATCTCCATCTCCGTCTCTGTCTCTGTCTCTGTCTCTGTCTCTCTCTCTGTCTCTCTCTCTCTCTCTCTCTCTCTCTGTGTGTGTGTGTGTGTGTGTGTGTGTGTGTGTGTGTGTGTGTGTGTGTGTGTTGATCCTAGGCTGCCCACAAACTTGCCATATAGCCAAGAATGACTTTGAACTCCTAATCCTCCCGCTTCCTTCCATCTCCCAAGTGCTAGAACCATAACCGTGTGCCATCATGCTCGGCTGTCAGGAAGTAGCAGCAATAAAGATTATTCTTACAGGTTGTTTACTCTGGAGCAGACACTGGACATGCAAAATATTATTTAATATTGACAACCCTAGAATACACACAAGTGAGTATTATTTTCATTTCAGTTGTCTCATCTATAGAATTGAGACTTAATTATGTATAAGCAAATTTAAAGAGCTAGTTTAAGCTCAGACAAACACAGGCTAGAACTTAGTAACTGTTAGCTAACAGAGAGTCATGGTGTCTTATGAAGCTCTGTGAAGGGAATTTTTTACCCAAAAATGATTAGACGTCAGTTCTGAACAACTGAGCAAGGCAGTCAAGTCTCACATTCACCAAAGGGTGCAGCAACTCCTTTGGACATGGGAACAATGACCCATGCTTACCCTGCCAATCCTTCATTTCCATTCATTTAAAGACAGATGAGAAACCTGAGGCTTGGAACCAAGGGATTAAAATGCCCTTAGAAGGAGAGGCCTCTGTGAGAGTTGCCTAAGGACTTGTTTTCCACCATTCTTCAGTTCCCTCTAGAATGGATGATCTGGATAAGGAATTGGTAGTGGGAGAATTAAATTCAGCCTTACAGTTAAATACTGTGTCAAGACTACAAGCTTTGGAATCCCAAGTCTGCCCCAGGTCCCTATAACTGAATTAAAATCTTAGTATCTGAAGATACGGAATGAAGAGTAGAAAGAAGTTAGGAGCCATTGGGTTTAGTCTAACTCCCCACAAGCCCACCAGCCCACGGGGTCTTTTGAAAGCATACCACTCAGCCTGCACAAACCCACTCAGTCTCTCATCTTTGATGAGATGAAAGACTTGGATACAACCGATTTCCAAGGTGTCTTCTGCCTCTCTTGTGCTGAATCTTAGCAGATTTCCCTTGCCTCACACACCAAAGAGAAATAGCAGTGGGAAGCAAACTGGAAAAAGATCAGAGACAAAGTGTGGGCGCCAAACTGGGCTCTGAAAAAAGAACTGAATAAGGTTTTGTCATGAGAGAACTAGATGACATATGTTAGACAAGAACCCTTCCCAGGACCCTTGAGATACCACAAGACTAGTAAAACATGGACATTGACCAGAAGAAAGTCTTTCCATTTCTCTTCGCAGATGGATTCTTGACTCTGAAGGCCTACAAAGCATCTCTCCTACCTGCTTCCTAGGTAGAAAGTTAAGCACACTGGTCCCTAAG
Organism: Mus pahari; assembly: GCF_900095145.1. Classification (NCBI taxonomy): domain Eukaryota; kingdom Metazoa; phylum Chordata; class Mammalia; order Rodentia; family Muridae; genus Mus; species Mus pahari. Next base: position 52,270,550 of record NC_034594.1, read on the forward strand.
CTTCTCCATATTGCACATCTCAGACTCCTTTCATACTATGGAAGCCCTAATACACTACACTCCATAAATATGTTCAACTATTGAATGTTAATAAAAAAAAAAGATAATGGCCAAGGAGATGTTAACCTAATTTGATCATTGCATATTGTATACATGCATCAAATTACCACATTCTACCCCCTAAATACATATAATTAAAATAATAACAATAAATAAAAGAGAAAGCAAGAAAAGCATTCAAAGGAAAAGTACTGGAATTTCAGGACCCATTAGGGCCTAAAGAGACTTTCAAAATTTTTTATTTATGTTCTGGGCATAGGGCAAGCGCTAATTGGCCTAACTCTAACTATGAAATAAATTGCTACCATCATTACTTTATTCTCTAAAGGAGACAACCTCAGGTCAGCATTTCAAAGAATGAGTCACTGACAACATTGAAAAGAACCTGGTAATTATTTCTTTCAAGAAAATCCCTAACTTTGCAAGAAAGGAGAATTACAGTCAACTGCCCGCTAAGACGAAGAGCCAAGCTGCCCAGGCTATAGAGAGGCTCAGGAGTAGTCAGTCTGTCCCTTGTTGTCTCCCAAGGATTTTCCCACCGAAGGGCTTCAGTAATTTCTCACTGACCCTGAGTCCCTGGAGAGGAGCTCTCTCTATTTCCACCTTCCCACAATGCGGTGCAGGAGGCAGCTGAGTATCAAGAGGCTCAAAGTCATCCATGAAGCCAACACAGAGTAAGTGGGTCAAGCTGGCCACCTACACCTGCAGCTTCCAAACACATGAGGAGTTATTAGTTTCATAAAACTGCAGAAAGAGTTCTGATGCTTAATCAAAGACCAATTCTACCATAAATCTGGGTTTTTTTTTAACATTTATTCAGCAGCACATCCACCTGTGGAAATACCACAGTGAACACAAAGAGCATAAAAATTAGCCATCAGACAACCGGAGCTCATGGATCCCAAAGTGGAGTCGTTTTATGGTGGATGCCTTAATTTTGTTTTTAAAAAATCACCATCACCACTTGAAGACAATGCTTCATATAACCTTGAGTAGAAAAATAATAATAATAAAAAAGTCATTCCATAAATCCCTCTGCTTGTGAACACAGATGGAGAGTCATGAGGTTGAAGGCAAATTGGGTGAGTACTATGGGCCAATTTGCATCCCTTCCTTCTGTCTTCATTCCAGGTTCAGACAGTTTTCCTTGGGCTCCACTTCTTCCTGCTTCTAAGGGTCAGTCAACCAAGTCATTTTCTTCTAACTCCTCGCTCCCTCCAAACACTTTGCTTCCTAAAACAAAGATGTAGTTAGACAGAAAGATGATCCATTAGTGGAAGCACTGTCGGTGCTGAGTATATTCTGCATGGGTAGAATGCTTTCGATGAAAACTGGTGCTTGTGCCTCCAGAGCCCTACGCTGTGTAGAAATGGCACTGAAAATACAGAGATCCCCTATTCAGATTTGGCCTACAAATTGGCCCTAGGAGGAGCTGGGGGAAATGAGAAATAGAGGTGCTTCTATTGGGGGAATCCAACAAGAAAGCAAGTGACCAAGACCTCCATCTCTAAAACAAGAGATAAGAAGCAGAATGGAGAATAAGACAAGACTGACCTCTGGATTAAGTCCAAGGTTCCTAGAAGCTTAAAGCCACCCTCACTTTCATGGCTAGAAAACCCAAAGAGTGGTCAAATCTGGATAACCATCATAAAGGCAGGGGTCGCCCCAGCCTCCCTTTCCCTCCACGCACACTAGCTCTACAGATCATTCAGGCCCAACCGCCTCCCACTTGAAAACTCATCTGGAGTGGAAAACGAGAAGGCATATGTGGCAGGTAAGCCGAGTTTCTCAAGGAGGAAATAGATTCCATATGGCAAAAGAAAGATCAAAAAGACAGAATTTTTTAGGACAGAAGAGAGGGAATAGGTATGTGGAGTTTTTATCTGAGTAGAATGTCCAGCAAGTCAATCCAAGCCATATGATTCAAGAGTGGCGCTCTACACCTGCCCAAGGAGGTAAACATTCCATGCCATAGATAAGTGGCCACAACCCTGCATATGGAGCAAGATGCCTAAGCCTTGTTCCCATCAGTGTGGCTGCCTCTTTGTGGGACTCAGTATCTCCCTGTACAACAGACAACAACAGATCTTTAGCATAGGTCACATCAATATAAATTGTAGGGTATAGGCCATGGTGTCTTATGTATCGTAAAAAGCAGGAATGATAACTCCTGAACCAAGATTTACCAATTAATTAATGAATTAATAGTTTAATTAAAGCAGAAGTCTTTAGTATGGAGCCAAGGAACTAGATAAAGGATCAAGTTTGGAGTCTTCTTTGAGGGAGGCAGAGGAGGAGGTGTAGGAAATGAACACCAAGAAAGGAGGACTCAGAAGTAGGAGAGTCATCAAAAGCTGAAGCAAGAGGATGTGACACAGTAATCAACTGTATCAAGCTGCTTTCCTAAGGAGTTGGGTTTGATCTTTTTCACTACTGTGTATCTCCCTGACGACAAAGAACAGACAGCACAGAAAATAAGCATTAGAGAATAATATGCAAATGACCTGCAAAATCATATATATGTGTGTATGTAAATATATATAATATTACATATTAATATAATATATTATATATGGGGACATTTATTGGAGGTAAAGGGAACAGAGGCACTCACTTTTTCCTCTCAGGTGGTCTGCTATGTAATAGTGGACACACCTCCCTAGCTACAAGGCAACATTTATCCAAATCTTTAATAACTTGGGTGCAGAGGGTATGGACTATGGATCCAGTCAGTCTTGTGCAACTGGTTCAAAGGGGGACTGTGGAGGAGAAGTGGGGGCTGCACATCCACCAGCACCTAGATTGCCTCCTCCTGCAGCCTGAACTGCCTTGCGCCAGTCAAGGGCTGAGAAGTTCATTTCAGAAGAATCCCACCTGTCACTTAAAAACCTTTTAGGCCAACAACATCCCAAGCAAAGCACCTCCGACGTAAAATACTTGTGGCAAGCCCTTTGAGTGCAAATCCTGGGCTGGACCCTGGGAAAGGTAAGAGAAGATAGCACATTCAAACATGATAAAAGCCAGAAACTAGGTTCCAGCTCTCCACCCTGCAGGGAGGATGGTCTCTTTCATAGTGACCCCTAGCCAGACTGTGTTCTCATCATAAGAATAAACAGAAGGCCGTGAGGGCCCAGTTCGAGCTCATTAATTCTGCACCTCAGAGATCAGAATGGACTTTACAAATGAGTTGCCATCTCAAAGACCTGGCTAGCTAGAGAGGATTTTGACATTTTGGAGGAAGGAAAAATGTATGCCACGCTGAGTGGACAGCATAAGCAAAACTTTGGCCATGACAAAGGACACTGGATCCAAGAGATATTTGGTGATCTGGGACCCCAGTCAATAGTCAAATGCAAAGTCAAGAAATGCTTTTGAGCAAAGGATTTGGCTTGGTGCTGAGCTATAAATGTCTGACTGGTGGGTCGGGGGAAGGGTAAAAAAGAGGGGAAATATTGCTAGGAAAATTTCCAACACCATCTAGAAATCACCAAAGTTCTACAGGATAAAGGATTACAAAGTCTGAAAAGAACTCGAGAGAAGCAGCACATGATTACTTGCATGCAGAATCCAAGAGTCACCTCCAGGAAGCAGAGAATAGAGTGATGTTTGCCAGAGTCCAGGGGAGGCTGTAGGTGAGGGGAGGAAGAGAGAATGGACAATGGGTAGAATGTTCCAGACAGATAGGAGGAATATGTTCTGGGTGCCATTGTGCATCCCAAGATAGGAAGTTGGAATATACTTAACACCAATTACTCTAATTTGATTACCACACTTCACATGGATGCTTCAAGATATCACAGTGTACTCCATAAACTTACACAGTTGTTATGAGTGAAACTATAGTTCAAAGAAAAGGATGACTTCAAGGTTTTCCAGAACATACCAATTGAGAACACAGAAGGCACAGGGCCTGGGGAGTGAATCGAAGATAAAATTACTTTGTAACCAAATTGGTTCTGTCACACAAGCTAAGTGCTAAGAGCAACGGAAAAGAAGACTCATCAGCTGTGAGTCACAGGTCTGTGCTGGAGATCAGGGCACTGTGACTTTTACAGGGGTAGGGTGGGTGTTAGATTCCAAAAGTAGCACATAAGGTCAATGTTGAGCCGAGGCAAAATGGCCTTTAATAGTCCTTGGAGAGATGAAGCACTTGATGAGATCCAGCCACACCAGGAGGTAGGATCTGTAGTGCCTACATAATAGAGTTGTTATCTGAGACCAAATACAAATAATATCACAGTCTGTGCTTGGGAACTGGTACAAGAAAGATTAGAAGCCTGTTTCCCATTACCTGTACAGGGATTAGTGAGTCTCCTCTTTCTTTCCATCTCTCTGCCCTCTCTTTCTCTCTCTTATCACACCAGGTAAGTGTTAAAAGCAGAGGAAAAAAAAAAACAAGACATCAGAGATGAGAGAGAGAGAGAACTAAGGAACAGAAACTCTTGTTAAAGAAGGGCTCCAATAAATGGGAGAGCCTTTCAAAGTGCCAAATCTGTAACTAAGAAAGAGGTGTGGAAGAGGCTCATGATGGAGCAGAGACCACAGGGTCAGGGAATATACTGAAATGTGAAGCCGACATGAATGATGAAGATGGAAGCTGGGCTAGAAAAGTGAGTGAAAGACAATGAAAGCATTGAGGGACATTCTTCCAAAAGTTTGCTGAGGGCTGAAGCAGCGCTAAGGAAATAACTAAGGGCTTGCTTGCAGAATAAGTTATTCGGTAATACTAATAATAACTAATATATATTGAACATTTACTGTGTGGTTCAGTTAACTCTTGCTGTATATCGATTAGTCCCTTATAATCAATCACAATATACAGAGGCTTAGAGAAGTCCACTAGATATTCTGAAACCTCATTGCTACTCAGTAGCTGAGAACTGGGAAGTAGCCATTCTGAACATAGGGCATCACTCTCCCCTGTTGAAACAGAAAGGATTCTGTGTGCTCCATTCCTTAAAAGACAGAAAGCATTCGTGATGGTTCACATGTTCTATGATCATCCCCAGAACTTGAACTATCACATTTGGGAAGGGTCATGAAGAGAGTTCACCCAGATAAAGGATTCACAAATCAATTACCTCCTGCCTCCCCCATCTTATGTTTGGACACCTAGGAGACCCTTCCAGGGTGCAGTGATCTACTCTGTACTGACGACTTTCTATCATGTTAGAAACAGGGAACTATATGAAAGAGATGGATTCTGGGCCTCTGAATTCGTAGAAAGAAATCGAAGAAACAGCTCCCTGTGTGTATACCTGAAATGTGCTGAAGGACTTGCGGAGGTGAGGAGAGCAAGCCAACACACCGACCTCCCTTTGTCTATACATAGTATGAAGTAACTAATTATAACCAAGAAAGAAGGGTGATAAAGAAACCACGCAAAGGATTTCAGAAGTCAGATCCTAGTACCTCTGATGGTACAATACATCAGCACATTAGTTATTGAGCAGGTGTAGGGCCAACAGACCATACAGTCCTACGGGGGATACTGCTATGATATAAAGGCACAAGGTCTAATTCAGAAGTCAGGGACCCTGTAAGGGCTGAAATGGCCAGTGTTGACAGTGGTCATGACACAAGTTGGAGTTCCTCCATACTGAGAGGATGGAGCATTCTAGGAGAAAGGGCACAGGAACATTCTAGAACATGGAACTGATAGTAAAGTATTACCAGAGGAGGAAACATACATGGAAAAAATTGTTCTGCATGCTGAAAATAAGTGGCTAATGAGATAGAATTCTAAAGGAGACAAGCAGATGGTCAGTGTCAGGGTAGGGGTCAGGTGAGAGAGTGGTCTGTGCTGTGAGCATTGGCAAGGAAGGGAACTGCATGGGAGAGCAAAGGCTTAGAGTGGGCTTGAGAGGGTAGAATATTACCCAGGATTTCCTTTTTAACCAAGAGCACACTGGGTTAAAAGATGGAAGTTTACAAAACTCTTTCATAGTCATTTTCTGCATCCATCTACCAAATACCATTTCTTGAAAGAAAAAAATTAGAGAGATCACATGTCTTTTCTAAGATCCTTGAGCCAAGTGAATGGCTAAGCTCTCCACAGCCCCAGGACTCTCCCAAGAACCTATGGGTCCCATTTTAGTCTTAGCAGACCTTCCTCACTCGCTCTCACTTACTGTGAAGTGAGCGTTGACTGTCACAGTGATATATCACCTTTGCCTACTCAGAAGCACAAAGGAGCATAGACCACAGGACAATCCATACAAAGAGACCATACACACACACACACACACACACACACACACACACACACAATTAGAACGACGCTGTTGATAGTGATTTGAGAGGACCTGCAATGATCACCCATGTAGCTGCTGAGTTTGCCTATGGTTTCCCTAATAAACATATATTCTCCCTTCTACGGAATGAGTCAGCAAACCGTTTCAAGGTTTCCCAGGATCTAGCAGCTGCACCTTTCTCTGGTGATTCAACCATGAGACAGAGTTTAGGAAGAGCATCTAATTACACAGGTCAGGTCAGGCTTGGTAATGAAAGCCCCTCTACTGCCAGGCAGCTGACTGCCCTCTAAAATGTCAGAGGAGATAGCCTTGGGCGATGAGCTGAAGAGTCGAAGATGGCACCTCCTTCAACTGTCCTCCATCCAAGGCAAGCTTGCGCTACAGACTAAGAGACGTAATAAAGGGTTTAATGGAGGTTTTATGATGGTCTGGGAGGATGATATTTGGTTATCCAATTGGCAACCTGCTCTAAAAGACAAGCAGTTCTCTTTCATGTGGCAAAGATGACATGTTTAGATCATGCCAGAGGCGGAGGGGGAAAAGCTCTGGAGTTTTTGCAACTCAGCACAACCTCAGTGGGAGATGCCCAGACAGCTCAAAGATGGAGCTGCTTGCCAGACCCATGTGAGGACTAGAATAGAAAAGGTTCCTAACCTTTGGAGAAGGCCCTAACTCTGTTGGTCATCAAGATGGCACAGCCAGCATGCTGACAGGTCCAAAGATTCCAACATCTGCCCGGAGGCAGCCAGCACAGCTGGAAAGCCCAGCATGTCCCAGGTGACTGCTTTCTTTGTTCACTAGTACCCTCTATGGTCATCAATTCCTTCAGAAATTGGTCAAAATACAGATTCTTGATTCATACTACAAAGCTATTGATAATAAGACAAGGTTGGAAATAAATTTATTGGAGTATTTGAAGGAAAGTGAAACTGTTCTATTCTATTAAATATATATAGAATAAACTTACCATATTAACTTAAATGACATGAAGTGTATTCAAACTAAAGTAATACCATTATGAAAGAACCACTATATGTCTATTGTTGGGTGAAAAAAATTTTAAATGTACATAGTAGAACTGTATATAAGCAGTATGCTGTGCTATCTCTGAGGAAGTGGTTTCTCATGGAAGTGTGAGTCAATAATTCTAAAGCTTCATGTACCAAGGTTGTACAAATAAATAAATGGGGGTGGGTGAAGCTGATTTCCTGGCTATGAGAGAAAAGGAAAGGACAAGGCTAGAATAAATGATATGGTGCTAGATTACAGTGGGAGATAGCAGTAGGAATTCCTATTCATCGTTACCGTAGATGTTGACATCAACATGGTGGCACCTCTGAGACGACCTAGAAGCAATGACCCTCTCATAGTACTAAGCAGAGCCAGCACCCAGGGAGGGAAGAGACAAGATGAGCCCAGGTCAACTTGCAGTACCCAGAGTCAGAAAGTTCCAAAAGAATGAAGAAACAGTGGTATGTCAGGAAGACAGTGGGTGCCACCTGAGAGAAATCCCAATGGCTAAAAATGGAATAATTTGAACAACTGAATAATGTAGTGGTGAATTTTAAAACCTGGAAGATAAAATAAATCTTATTTTATGTGTGCATGATGAAGAGGGGGCATATGCACACCATGACACATTTGTGGAGGTCAGAAGAAAACTTTGTGGAGTCATTTTTCTGCTTCCACCATTTTTGGGTTCTGAGTACTGAACTCAGGTCATCAGGGTTGGGCACTGAGTAGATCCCAGTCAGTTGAAGTACACACACACACACACACACACACACACACA
>NC_034594.1:52278730-52280160 GCF_900095145.1 Mus pahari
CACACACACACACACACACACACACACACACTACACCACTTGGGATGACAATGCTCCCCAAAAGCCACAAACTACCTAACATAAACTCCAGTACCAGCCATAGGAAACATTTCAAATTGTTGAAAAGGGATTCCAAGAGACCTTCAAACAATTTAAGCTATCGCCATTGCCTTTCACTGCCTTCTAGAAAAAGAAGGTACAACCCTACCCCAAAGATACCATGCACTTTGAGCACAGGTCATTGAGGAATTGACTTGGATCTGACCTGGCAGCTTCCTCCCTGATGACCAGCTCTCGGAGCATCTGAAGGTGCTAGGCGAGCCGCTAAAGGAGAAAAGCGATCAATACTCCTATCCATCTGTGCCTGTGAGCCTGAACAATGAACAGAACGGCATGGTAGTCTGAATGGTGCAGTAGTGGCACTTACACCCCGGAGGTTACCAACAACCACCTAACTGGACTCAAGGTCCACTCAGTAAGAGGAAAGTCATGCTGGGACTGTGAACTTAGCAACCCTGGCTGTCGAGGCCATGAAACCCAAAGGAGAACCTACCTCCACTTTCATAAGCCAGGATAATGTCTAAATACTTATCCTTATACCTACAGATAAGTACGGCTTTCATCCCTTGTCAAAGAATCTTCTTTTTGTGGCAGACAGATCATTACAGCCAGCCACAACTGGTTAAAATACAGAGAGCAACTACCAATGGAGTGCCTGTCCCGAAATAATATGTTTACAATACAACTTCTACACGTACAGCTCAAAGAATGTCTTGGTCAGTGTTCTATGGCTGTGACCACAGCAACTCTTGCAAACAAAACCACTTAGTTAGGGCTTCCTTCTAGTTTGAAAGGTTTAGTCCATTATCCTCAAGGCAAGGGAGCATGGATGCACATGGGCAGACATGGTACTGAAGAGGTAGCTGAGATTTCTATGTCTAGATCTGGCATCAGGGAGAGAGATACTGGGCCTGGCTGGCATAGGCTTTTGACATCTCAAAGCCCACCTCCCATGAAATACTTCCTCCATCAAGGCCATGCCTAAACCCAAGAAAACCAACTTACTCCAAGTACACTCTTCCTAGTCCTTTCAAATAGTGCCACTTCCTGAGCACCTAAATACAGGAGTCTATGGGGGCGGGACGGCATTCTTATTCAAAGCACACAAAGTACAGGAGGAAAGGAGGCAGGCTCAAGGCCATGCTTGGCCATGGAGGGTGACAGGTTCAAACTCATGCTTGGCTACATTAATGAGACCATACAAAATGAAACAAGGAAAAGGCTGAGAAAGGTTACAGCCAGGAAATGTTTAAGGAGATATCACAACTAACGACTGTATATGTATATGTATATGTATATGTATATGTATATGTATATGTATATGTATATGTATATGTATATGTATATGTATATGTATATGTATATGTATA
>NC_034594.1:52280205-52304400 GCF_900095145.1 Mus pahari
GATGTATATGAAGATGTAGATGTATATGATGTAGATGTATATGAAGATGTAGATGTATATGATGTAGATGTATATGAAGATGTAGATGTATATGAAGATGTAGATTTATATGATGTATATGTATATGAAGATGTAGATGTAGATGTAGATTTCTGTGGGCATTTGATATGAGTCAGAGATGAACCCTGATCTCGGGCCACATATTCAATTGGAAAAATCATATGACTCCCCCTCTCAAAGCAGTATAATGACAAAGGAAGATGAATAATTAGGAGTCACAGAGCAAGAGAGGGGTGACTCCTGAGTTGTTTAGCAGGTGGGAACCCAGAGCCACAGATACTGTATTTATAGACATGAGTCCCTGGACAAGCCATATCGGTTCACTCTGCTAATTTATCTAGTCAACAAATCCTGGCTCCCTGTACTCTTTGCCAGTGCTGTGTCAGCTGCCTAAACCCAGTACAGTTCAAGTTCAGCTTTATACCCTACTAAGAACATAGTGGGTATCATAGGGTATCTATTGCTGTGATAAGACTATAAACAACCTTGGGGGAAAAAGGTTTATTTGAGCTTACAGTTCCACATCAAAGTCCATCACTGTGGAAAATAATCTGGGCAGGAACCCAAACAGGGAAGGATCTGGAGGCAGGAGCTAATGCAGAGCCCATGGAGGAGTGCTGCTTACTGACTTGATCCTTGTAGTGTGCTCAGACTGCCATATTGCCTTCTTACAGCACCCAGGACCACCAGCCAAGATGTGGCACCCAAATCACCACAGCACAATCTTGTAGGGGCATTTTTTTTCAACTGAAGTTCCTTCTTCCAAAATCACTAACTTGTACCAAGTTGGCATAAAACAAGCCAACACGGTGGGGAAGACCAGAGCCCACACACAAGCATCAAGTCCTTCCAAGTTGAAAGAAACACAAATATGTTATAACATAATTGTGAAGGATTAAGTTAAATTAAACACATCAGTGTTTAACACAGTATCTTAGTTGCCGTTCTGTTGTTGTGACTAAAATACCCTGATAAGGTCAGCTTAAGGGAGAAGGTATATTTTGGTTTACAGCTCTAAAGAGATCCAGTCCACCATGGTTAGAAAGATAAGGCAAAGGTCCAGGAAATCATAGAATCAGGAACAGGAGACTGGCTGGTTGATATTGCACTCACATTCAGGAAAAAGAAAATGGACAGATGCTGAAGCCAAGGTATAAAGCATCTAGAGTCATCCCTAGATCCCACTTCCTCCCAGCAAAGCTCCACCTGATAAAGGTTCCACAACCTTCCCAAATAGCACTGTTAACTGTACAAACACACAAGCCTATGTGGAACACTTTACATTCAAACCACAATACATAGTATCCAATATATACTATGCACTCAATATAAATAAGCTACTGTCATTGCTGGATAGTAGGGACACACGACTGAGTGAAATAGCTATAGTTGCTTGATTAACTGAAGAATGAAGATTGCACATAGTACACACAAATTATTCCCCTGGCCCTGTAGACATGGAAGGAGACTGATTCAGAATACATACATGGTCTAATGATGCAATAACATTCTTTATGAACATGTTTGATCATGCATATCAAATACATGTCAATGAATAGTCATCTTCTTCCATCAAAATAAAAATCAACATATATCACATGAAAATTGACCTGTTGTAAAAATTCTTTATTATAATGCTGAACGATAATATTTAGTTAAGGTGACAGAGGTGCACGATTCCTATACTATCTTGGTAATTTACCTGGTTAAAACACTGAAAATCAGGCCTGTCATAAAAATTTCAACATATAGTTCTTTTCAGAGTAAATTATAATCTTAGAGTATATAGTGCTACTATAATACTATATCATAGGGTATTCTTGAAGTATAAAACAGTCTTTTCTAAGTGATAAAGACTCCTTCTACAATCAAAAGGAGGGTAGTCTTTTGATTTCCATTCTGGTTAGCAAACCCACAATTTCCCAGTCCCCACCCTTACCTATCCCAAATTATACTTTTCCAGAATAGTGGGTGGACATCAAAAAACTCTCAGTAAATAGCATCAATTCCTCTAAAGCAGTGGTTCTCACTCTTCCTAATTCTGCAGACCTTCAACACAGTTCTTCATGTTGTGGTGACCAGCAACCATACAATTATTTTTGTTGCTACTTCATAACTATAACTTTGCCACTGTTGTGAATCATAGTATAAACATGATATACAAGATACCTGATAAGTGAACCCCCCAAAAGGGTCGTGACTCACAGACTGAGAACTGTTGCTCTAAAGAGGAGTCCACTGTGCCTGCATTTGGGTCTTCCTCACCACGGGAGGCTGGGCCTTGACACCCTGGGAGCACTGCTTTCCTCTAGCAGGCAACAATTATCATTTGGTTGAGTCCCAGCTTATTAACAACAAGACTACATTGCTACCAAACAAAGACAGCAAATGTGGCTGACACCCTTGATAATGTAACATTTGTTTCTTTTGGCAGCCCACTGAAGAATACGGCCTATCTCTTTGGTATTCTGTGCAATCAAGGAAGAAAGGAACAGAGATTTGGGGGTTGCTTTGTTTTGGTTTAGTTTTAGTTTGGTTTTTTGCCTTTATAGGATGGAATGGGAGACCTGTTAACCCTGAGGTGGGGGGATACTAAAGGAGGACAACAAATCTATCCTTTGTTAGAGACAATAAGACCAACACAAGGAGAGAGTGAGAGCGATGAGTCTAAATGGGGGTGGAGAGAGGCAGGTTTGGCTGAATCCCTACACTGCCTGTAACTGAGTCCTGTCCCCATAAAAGCTATGACTCCATCAACTTTCTACTTTACCTCAAGATATACTATTCTGTTTTTTAAACTTTGAAATCAACGACTGGTTTATAATTCTTTCAAATAAAAGCAGCATTCATTTGTGAGGTGATAAATTAACTTTAAAAAATGGATAGCTCTGGCGATTGCCACCCATTCACTCCTTAAATAAATACTGCTCCATGCACCCTGGCAAACATGGGGAATGGAGCGGAAAGCATGGGTTATGCTGTTCTTATAGGAAGAGATAAGGAACGGGGTGGGGGAGGGGGTCTTCATCGTATGTTAATTGCAGCTAGCAGTTTTATTATGATATCATACTTACAGCGTGCTTAGAGTATGTCCGCCCTCTCCGCTACTCAACTTTTGCTCCTTCCCTCTGTCCACATCTCCAATACTTCTCCTTTCTCTTTCACATCCTACGTTTTCATAGAGCTATATATTTTGTACTGTAGTACACAGAGCATCTTCACAGTTTCCCAAAGTTGACTGGGATTCTGATTTTTATAATCATGAATGTTGAGTGCGGCACTCTATATAAATATATATCACAAAACTACAGAGGTATGTTAAGGGCCATTCGGAAATTGCTGGAAATACTGTTCTAATCTCAAGCCAAAATTCATTTAATGATTTGTTTCAATAGAACTCAAAAAGCTGGTTTAAAATAAAACAATCAAATATAATACAGTACAAAGTACACCTAGCTATACAAGATAATGAGTAAGACCAGAACCCGAGACTCTTATACCCACTCCCATAATTTTAACTCCACCAGGCCCCATTCTAGGCCCCTTTATTTCTATACTGTGTTATTTCTAGTTAGGAAAGAAATTATTTAAATTGGCTCTATTGATGGTTTAGCTCAAGAATAGATGTTTTTATAAAGAAGGAAACAACCATGGTTATGATCCAGTGGTGTGTCACAGTGTACGTTTGAGGACCCAAAAGCAGCAAGTAGATGCTTCTGAAGACAGGTAAACAAGTGTATGTAAACTGAGGCTAAGATGGAAGGAAAAACTTCATATACAAAGGAAAAGGCAGAAAAAGTACCTATACATGGAGAGATGAGGACAGAGGGTTGAAAACCAATTGGAGGTTGGAAAACGGGAATTGGACTCCTACTGTAAATAAAAGTAAGGCAGGCTAGCCAGTGGGTTGACAGGAACCAATGTGGCATCAATATCCCTGTGTGCTAAGATTAGTTAGGATACATTTAATCCCAGAGGGTCTTAAAGACAAAGCGATCACTAACTGAGGCCCGACATGGGAGACTACAGTGATGGAGCACTGGACAAACACTGACCTACACTGGAGAGACTTGGTGAGACACAGATCCACAGTCCCCATGTGGTGGCAGAGCAGAGCACAGCCTTTAAGGGCCAAATTCTAAGATAGATTGATGTCACTCTTGCTTCCAGTCAAGACTAGCTCAAAAGACTAAGAGGCATCAATTGACCCAATGTTTATGCCCCCAGAGGTGCATATGCTGAACTTCTCATTCAAAAGTTGACTGTGCTAGGAGCTGAGTGGAGCCTTGGATGATTGGGTCAGAAGGGCAACGTCCTCACTGTTGGGATTGGCATCCTCCTAAATTAGTCTCGGAGAGCAAGCTAGACCCTTCTGCCATATGGAACAATGAGAAGGCACAAAGCAAGCTCTTGCCGTACTCTGAATATACTGGTTCCTTGGCCTTTGACTCTAAAGTCTCCAGACCTGTGGGAAATAAATTTCTGTTTATAAGCCACTCACTTTATGGTATTTTGTTGGAGGATCCTGAATAAACTGAGACAGACTGATTACATGGGTGGAGTCAGACGAGCCCAGACAAGAGAAGAAAAGGGAACAGAGAGTGAAACCCAGGCCAAACCTAACATCCCCTTCCTGAGAGAACTAAGGCTTTTATGACTTGTAGACACTACTATGACATTCCCAACCAGCCAGACACATAGCACAGCCACAGTCACAATAAAACAATTATCTTCTTATCTACCACTGTGCTACAAACATATCTCAGACCTTCAATAACTGTGTGTTGAATGAATGAACACCCACATGCATGACCATGTGTTTAGTAGGCTGGATTTTGATCTTCCAAATTTGTCTGTTACAAATTCTCTATCATGTAAAGAATTCCCTAAAACACCATTTAAAACACAGAGACATCAACAGGTTCCATATTTTATCATTCTGCTTATATAACATTTTCTAAAAATAAAACCGTAGAGATATGGAACAGATCAGTGATATTTAGGGGTTGGGAAGAGAAAGGAGGGTGTGGCTAAGAGAATTCCATTGTGGTAGCAATAGTCCTGTATGTGGTCTAAGCCAGAGGTCTTAGGAGCTAGATGCAGAATACAATGTCATACAATTAAACACAAAGACAGAAAGATAAGTGCATGTCAGTGCAGTCAAATCTGAGTGAGGTCTTCAGTCTCATTCACTGTGTTATGTCTATATTAATTTCTTGGTTTTGATAATAGAGTCTTGTTACATATATTATCATCACTGTGGAAATGTGGCTATAGGCACAAAGCACTCATATTACTTACTCTTCTGTTGTTGTGATAAAAAACCATGTCCAAGGCAACATATAGAAGAGTTTATCACCATCCTAAGAGTACATCACCATCATAGTGAGGAAAGTGTAGCATCAGGTAGGCATGGCAGCTAGAGTGGCAAGCTGAGAGCTCATCTGTTAAACCTCAAGAACAAAGCAGAAAGAGTGACCCAGAAATGAAGTCGGGCTTTTAAACTCTTTAGCCCACCTCCAGCATTGTACCTCCTCCAACAATGGCATACATACTAAACCTTTCCAAAGAGCACCACCAATTGGGATCAAGTGCTCAAATTCAGAGCCTATGGCAAACATTCTTATTCAAACTTAGTGTGTGTGTGTGTGTGTGTGTGTGTGTGTGTGTGTGTGTGTGTGTGTGTGTGTAGCTGAAATGAAACCCTATGAGACAGGTTTGAACACTAACTGGATATTGAATAACATTAAGAACTTAATGATGTTACTTAATGTGAATACCATTCCCCACTTTCCCCTAGGAGAAAGCTAATAAGTAATAATAGTGTTGTGGGGGTGTTTAGGAGTCTTTGTGTTTTCCTAGGTAGATATGAAATGTATATGGAAGAAATGACTTAATATGTGATATAGCTATGATTAGTATTGGAAGAGAGATAAAGTGAGTGAGGAAATAACTGCTGTGTTTGCCTGTGACTTCCTCTCCATCCCTAAAGAGATCCTACATGGCTGTCATGTGTTCTTGTTTTATAAATACTTATGAAGGACCCTTATTTATTCCTGACAACTATCCAATAGGATAATACTTACCTTACCAACTATCCAATAGGATAATGCCTACCCTACCCACCAACTATCCAGTAGGATATACCTGCCCTACTACATTACAGGTGAAGTCTCTGAAGTTTAGAGGTTTTCATAAAACACTGTAAAGATGATGCTGGGTAAATTGAAATGGAAATCTCAACTTTGGCTCCTGAAATGCAAGTGCTGGGACTAATTAGATGTAAACAGACTCAGAATTCATTTTCTTTCCTTGGTCACTCGGAAGTTGAAACCTGGTGAACTTTTAGTTGCTATATCAGAATACTGGAGAAATCTAAAAGAAATTATTTTGGTTCACGGTTTCAGAGACTGCCATTTGACTCCAATGCTTCTGGGTCCACTGGGCTGTCACGGTGGGGAGCATATGGTAGAACTTTGTGGCAGACAAGAGCCAGAGAGATAGAAATAGTACCTTAAATCATATCTGTGTCTTCCCTTTTAATAAGTTGCAAGAATAAATAACAAAGAAATATTTACACATTCTTTTGGCATACACTGGCTCCACTCACTGAGCCCTAGGAGACAACCTCGGCTCTTGCATATCCCCATGCTTCACGCGGAATTGCTGCAAAGAAAGATTTTCCCAAGCACACCAGCATTGAAAGTGTGAAAACAATTTTATTTTTCAACTTTCTGAGTGTTTAAAAAGATTAAAGAAGAGAACACTGTCTCTTTAAGTGTAACTGTAGACAGACCTGCATTAACCGACCCCCTGAAGTTCTCAGCTGCTGTCTGTGAATACCATTCCCCACTTTCCCCTAGGAGGAAGCTACATTTGCTTTTCTCCTTGAGACAGAGTGTTCTACTCCATCCGGCCCCCTTTTCTGGCCTCTCCTTTACTGGCATTGATCCATCCCCACAACCATCCAGTGCAAATCCCAAGGATGCTAAGACTTCCTAACCTCTATTACCACCCCGGCCTCTGAGCAGCAGGTACTGAGGGAAGCCCACTACCTGAGATTCTCATGGCGTGCTAACAGACCCAAGATGAGATCTGGAGCCCACATAAGACCTGCCAGAATCTCTCCAGAGAACCTGGTAGCTAGCTACTTAGGATGTCCCACCTTAATCTACAGAACCACCTTGGGGAAGATGCTACATTTGAAAGGAATGCCAGACAAAAGTCTTTCTGGGAAAATGGACATCCAGGGAGCATCCATCTCCCTAGATGGAGGGGAACAACTATAAGGCATCTTTTCTATGCTTCTGGCTTGGAGCAGAACTGCCTGTTGCTTAGGCTCACCATTTGAGTGGTCCTGTCAGCAAGTTCAAGTTTATCAAAACTGAAGGCTGTATCCCAAGATAGCTCTGAGCTAAAGCAGACTCATATTCTTCTCAAAGAGCCCCGTGTGGGAAAGCAGGCAGGAAAAGGCAGGCACACCTAATGAGAGCTGAAGGTAAAGGGCACACAGGGCAACAGAAGAAGCTTACACTACAATTTGGGGTTTGTGAGAACAAGGAAATTAAGGTACGATAGACAGGTGTCTGGTGTGTGGAGCCTCCCTTGGACAATGTGCTTCACAAACCAGGTCAGGCCCCCTTGCCAGAAGAAACCCCCTTCCCAGCTTGTTCACTGGAAGCAGAAAGGATCACCTTCCAGCTGGGTAGGAGGACTTGCTAGTTTAAACCAAGCCCTCCACCTACGAGCTACACATTCTTGAGTAGGTCACCATTCTTCCTGTTTCTGAGGGCTAGACAGTCTTGTCAACACTCCAGCCCCCAGATTCTCCTCGGCCCCTCTGCCCCGGTCTGTTCTCTCTTTCACAGATGTTCTTCTCTCTATCATCCACATCTGATCCTTTGTGCAAACGCAGCTTTGTGTTGTGATTTTCACCAGCACCTTCTTCTACTATTGATTTTTCTTCTCTAGATTTCCAATTTTTTTGTTTATTATTATAGTTTGGCTGAGTGAGGCTCTTTGTTCTATATTGTTTTTTTTTTTCACATTCTCTAGTTCCTCGATAGGTAAAGCTCATAAATCCATATTAGTCAATCCCAGACCTATCCTAGGCAAAACACTAAAAAACTAAAGATGGAAACCTCATGAAAGCAACAAGAGAGAAAAGGCCCTTTTGGTCCTAATGATGTGGAGGCCATGGATTCTCATCAGAAGTTAAGAAGCCTGAACAACATTGTTTTCAGGTGTTAAAAGCAAAACCCCATACATACATATACATATACATACATACATACATACATAGCCAAAGAAAATAGAGAACTGAAAATGAATATAAACTTTCCAGAAAAAGCGAAGTTAAAAAGATTTTCTTTTTTCTTTTTGGTCAGAACTTCCCTTAAAGTTTGCTACAAGGTGTCTTCATGCAGAGCAGACATGATACAAGGAGGGAATCTGAAGATCAGGGGTGAAGGAGAAGAAGAGAAAGGAGAGATATTTTGATGAATATCACAGACTCTTCTTCTATTGCATTTTTAAAAACTTTTTATTGATTCTTTTTAAGTTTCACATCATGAACTCTGGTCCTGTTCATATCCCCACCCCTTCATTCCCTCCCTTTGCCCTTGCAACCTCTCCATCGAAGTAAAAAGCTCACAGACCACAACAACAAAAGCACAGAAAGCATCTCATTGCAGAAGCTGTAGCATGTCATCAGTGTGCCTCACTATTTCACTGTCAACACTCCTTTGCTTGCAAATGTTCATTGCAGTGAGTCATGGGTCTGGTTTGAGGTCTCTGGCTTCTATGACACCATCACTATTGAATCCTCACCTGGTTATCCTGTTGCCCTTTGTCATGGAGATCCTGAAGCTTTGGATCAGCAGGACTGGTCCTTTCATGCATCCCAATTTTTGAAAATGATACAGATTTTGGGGTGGGCCAACTCAAAGCCCTGGCTCTGGGCCTGCAGGGTACCTGAGATGCTGTACTGTTCCAGCTAGTTCACCCAATGCCTCCATCAACAAGAGGAAGGATCAGCTCTCCTGCCTCCATGCCCTTGGGGCCAGTTCACCCAAGCCTCCAGGGCCAGCTCCACTTTGTTGCCCAGGTGAGGTACAAGGCCGGTTCTCCCAAGGGCTACAGCCAGTGAGAGGTCGGGGCCAGCTCTCCCACTTTCATACCCTTGGAGCTAGTTTTCTGAATGACCAGAGGTGGGAATGGGGAGGGCATCTCCACCACACCCATACTACCTCATAGAAGATGAGTGGTGGGGCCAACTCCCCCTTGTTCACGTCCTGGGGCTGACTTACCCATATCCTATCACCAGAGACAGCTCTACTGTGCTGCTCAGATGAGATACAGGGCCCACTCTCCTGAGTGCTGCCTCTGGTGAGAGGTGGGGTCAGCTCTCTGGAACACCACAGCCAGTGAAGAGTGGGGCCAATTTTGCACAGCTCCTGGATGGTCCCCAGCAGCTGCCATGACCATAGATGTCCCCATGTTCTCTAGTGGTAAAATGAGCCATGGATATTGACACTGACCCCTGTTGCTTCATAGTCACAGACCCAGACATGGCTCTCAGTGGCAGCTCAGGTTGGGACCTCACCGTGGCCCCAGTGGCAGGGCTGGCCACTCACAATAGTCTACTCCTTTCCACCCTCATCTCTCTTCATAATGCTTCTTACCATACTGCATGGTATGGCAGAACACAGGTCTCTATCTTCTTCCTACTAGCTGTGATTTGATTTGACTTGATGTGTCCTAGACATAAAAGAGCATTGACTGCCAAGCTAGGCAACAAGCTAGGATGAACAAAGGACTACCATCTGTATTGTTGGTGATATAAGAATACCACTAACAAGGTGTCTCTTTGGCCCTTGCCAGGGGGTTCTATTGATATGTATATATATTTGTATTATACACACGCACACACACACACACACACACACACACACANATATATATATATATATATATATATATATATATATATATATATACACAAACACACACACACACACACATATTACATATATATATCCAAACAAAAACCATTGCCTGGTGGGGGTTTCAGTGTGTGAAGATGTAACACAGAAAATGATTTCAGCACAAATAGGGAAAGTGACCAATATGACGACAAGGTTTCCATATTCTACTTGAAAGGGTGAAAGACTGAGTCAAAATATGAATGCATGCATGCCTGTGCATATATATATATATGTGTGTGTGTGTGTGTGTGTGTGTGTGTGTGTGTGTGTGTGTGTAGTAATTTAAGAGTAACCATTAGCCACCCCCTTACAAAGGGTTATAGTAAAAACACGATGGGTATAGTAAAATGCCCTAGTTCAGATAGCTACACTGAGCCCTGATTGCTCAGAAGTCGCCATTCAGAAACATTGGGATGATGACCTACATCTCTCAGTTTCTGTTTCCAGATCTCAACCTCTCCCTGCCTCCCTACCACACAGTCAGTGTTCAATCTCCTATTCTACCAGCCTCACATAAGTATGACAAGGGCTCTGGCCTGTGAGCAAACACGTCTTCCTGATCCTGGCTCCTGTGTTCTAGTTTGCTTTGCTTGTTTGTTTTGCTTTTTTCTTTGTTCTTTATATCCCTTAGAGAATGCAAAAATCTACCCATTAGGTGTCCCTCAAAAGTATGCTTATAGCTAGTGAGAGATGGGTGGAATGAACTCGCAGTTTATTTCAAGTACTCCTCTTCTGTGCTCCTCTGCTCCCAGGAAGGCAAGTGCTGGCTGGCTGCTGGCTCCAAGGTAGGACAAAGAAACAGAGGACAGAGTTTCTGCTCTGTGTACAGGGGGTGCCTGGTGACACCCTTCCTTAGACATCACCAACATAGAGTAAAGATTTTCTCTCAGACTATAAGATGCTTGATAATGTGTTGGTTTTCTGATGTAGCATGTGTGAGTGGGCACAGGATTCTGCAGTTTTAAGCACTTTTCCAGGCGATTCTGATATAGGCTGACCACAGTGGGCCTTTAAAACCTCTAGACTAAAGAAGATTGCCAAGCCAAGCATGGTGATGCAAATCTATAACCCCAACTACTTCTAAGACCTGGGCTACAGAGAAGTTCAAGCTGGTCTGTGCAACTTGGTAAGGCCCTACCTAAAATGTAAAATGAAAAAACAAAAGGCTGCTGTAAAAGAATCTTTTCTAGAAATGACTACATACACGAGACTGGAGCCATGGCAATATAATAGACGTACTAGCATGGAAGAGGAAATATTCACAGCGCTCCATCTCTGGACAAAGAACTACAGACAGCCAAGGACCACAGGGAGAGAATTAACTTTTTTCAGGAGTGAGCTCTCTAATTGGTTATCCGACACAAAAATGTCAGCCCTGAAACCATATGCCCTCAAACAACAATAGCGAACTCAGCAGGCTATATTTACATAGCTGTGCATGAATGTATATGCACAGATGAATATAGCCATAACAGTCAAAGATAAAGAGGCTATCAATTTGAGAGTGGGTAGACATGCAGGGGTGGAAGAAGAAAGGGAAAGGGGGAAGTGATGTGTTTCTATTTTAATTAAAATGTATTTAAAAAACAATGAAGTGAAAAGATGGGTAAGAATATGGCAAATTGTAAAGTACTTGTCTAGAATGTACAAGGCCCTAAGTTTAATCCCCATTATCACAGAAAGAGGAAAAGGGAGGAAGGAAGGATGGAAGGAAGGATGGAAGGAAGGAAGGAAGGAAAGGAGGGAGGGAGAAAGGAAGGAAGAAAGGAAGGAAGGAGGGAGGGAGGGAGGGAGGGAGGAGGAAGGAAGGGAGGGAGGGAGGAAGGAAGGAAGGAAGGAAGGAAGGAAGGAAGGAGTGGGTCTTCCTTTGCCTCATTGGAGCAGAAACATCTAGCAGGGCTCAGACAACTGTAAGTATGACTGAGGGAATTTCGGCTTCAGAGGGACAGCTTTATTGTCCCTGGGATAGGGTATAAAGGGGCTCTTAGAGTTAGGTAGGAAGGGCTGATTGGTCATAACACAGTACCTAATTATCATATGGGCTGGAGGAAAGAACAGAATTTACAAGTCAGTCCTGCAGAACTTGCAGGAAGCTCTAGGAAAGGTCATCCTTCAAATAGGGTCAGGCATCTGTGCTCAGAGACTCTCCAAACATGGTCAGGCAGAGAAAGAGAAGGCCCACTGAGAAGGGGTTCCTGGGAGAGCTATAGAGATATGGGGCATGATGGACTTAGACCCTAATAGCAAGGTTCTCCAACAGGAAGGGAGGGAAGGAGAGAAGGAGAGAGGGAGGGAAGAGGGAGGGAAAGAAGGAAGGAAGGAAGGAAGGAAGGAAGGAAGGAAGGAAGGAAGGAAGGAAGGAAGGAAAAGACAAAGAGAAGGAGAGGGAAGGGAAGGGAAGGAAGGGAAAATAATATTCAAGCCAGGTATGGTAATACATGTCTATAATTCCAGCACTGATGAGACTAAAAAAGTGGGTCAAGGCTAACCTGGATTGCACAGTGACTTTCTCCACAACAACAGTAACAACAACAAACAAGTAAACAAAAGCAGGATCTGCTCCTTGTAGCAACACATATTAGCAGGCTCTTATCAGAAGCAGACTGCCATACTTAGTGCGGGCACAATCTGCTGTGGTGGTTATAGGTGTTGTCTGAATTCATTACAATAGCATCAGTTGACTTGCCTGGGACCCCTGAGGTGTGAGTAGGGATTATGTTTAGTCTACAAAAAATTTTTCCCAATAAGTGCTACCATCTTGTTTTAAAGAAGACAGGGTTGAGATGCAGAGGTTAAGACACTCGTGGCCATTATAGACCCGAATTTGAACAAAGACTCATGTGGCCTCAGACTCTGTTCATACTATGGTGCCTGCACTTCCCCCCCATCCTAACAATCAACCTTGGGGGAAAAAGAAAAAGCGATTGTGATGTATGAGCTCTGCACAGTGTATGCCTGTCTCTCTTTAAGCTAGAAAGAAATATTACTAGTCATAAAGAAAATGAGCCCATGGGAAGTCGTGGATTCTTCCATTAGATAATGTTAAACAAGAAATGTCATTGTTTAGCTTCAGGCTTCCTGAAGAGGGGGGGAGGGAAAGAATGGCTCCCTACCCCCACCAACCTTTTGTAGGCCAATAATCCCAGTGAACTTTGCTCCTAACTCAATACCTGTCTCCATGCTCTGGGACCGGTGCTGGATGCTAGGTATAAACATCTGGAAAGCAGGTGTTCGGTTTTGTGAGTGCCAGAGGACACACAGCTGAGCTGCACAGCTGAGGGGACAAGGGAGGAAATGTCTTCCATTGATATAGCACCTTCTACTCTCCCCAAGCCCCCTTCAACAGGGAAGTGATGGGGGTGGGCAGGAGGTGACCTGAGGGCCACCAGCTGTGGAACAGCTGCACAGGGGAGCCAGGGAGCTCTCACAAGGAGGGCAGGAAGTGAAACCCAGAGTACTGGCAGTCTCAGAGAGAGGGCTGGGGGACTAGGAGAGGAAGAGGGCTAAGCACTCACCCCCCACCCCCACCCCATCTAAGGAAGTCCTGGTTAAAATCAAAGACCTGTAACTGATATTCCTCCTTGGGGAAGACAACGGAGGAAAAGGGCATTTGTTTGTAATTCAAAATGAACTATCACATAGGTAACATTTGTCTGTTCTTCCATCCTCTTCCCTGTTCCTACCTGAAGCTGGCTTTGCCCATCTGTGCTGGTGGCTTAGGTTTTAGAGCCCTTTGGCTTTCACTTCATGTCTTCAAAAGACCTGGAGGCAAGGACAACTTGCACTGCTGGTGGGAGACTTTCCTGCAGGTACGCCAACACAGAACACACTCTGATCATGAGTCATGAGCCAACCTGTCATCTTAGCCCAAGAGCAAGTCTTCACAGTCCCTTCAGGTCTGGTGTCACTCCTTTGAAGCCAGTCTCCTTAGATCCCTCACCACAGTTCCCCGAAAGACCAGCTTCCACTGTGAGCACCACCATGTCCCTCCCCCAGCATGGCCCTAGAGATGTCGCCCATCAGCCTTGCTCTTAATGTTTGTCCCCCTCTTTTTTCTCCCATTTCAAGGCAGGCAGAATCTCCTGGTAGGTTTAGGCTTTTAGAAATGACAGCCAGATGCTCAGTTGGTAATATGCTCATCTTGCTGTCCTACAAGTAGGAGGACCTGAGTTTGATCCTCAGAAAACAGCCAAAGGAAAGGAAATGGGGTAGGGTGAAGCCCAGTATGGTTTGTTTGTATGTAATTCAGTTCTAGAGAGGCAGAGATAGAAGAATTCCTGGGTCTTCTAGGCAGCTAGCCTGGCCAAATGGACATGTTGCTGAGGAGTGAGAGACCCTGTCTCAAAAATAAGGTGGAGACCATGAATGACACAGGAGATTGACCTCTGGCCCCTACACAGTTATATATTTATCTACACACACACACACACACACACACAGAGAGAGAGAGAGAGAGAGAGAGAGAGAGAGAGAGAGAGAGAGAGAGAGAGAGAGAGAGAAATTTTAATTTAGATCGTCCATTCCATCCTTGTGCATAGCAGTTTGCAACTGTGCCTCTCTATTTTTTTTATTTTTGAGATTACAATATTTACAATATTTATCCCTTTCCTCCCTCCAAGCCCACCCATATAGCCCCCTCTCTCTCCCTCAAATTCATGGTTTCTGTTTTTTTATTAACAGCAATTGCATGCTCTCTCTCTCTCTCTCTCTCTCTCTCTCTCTCTCTCTCTCTCTCTGTGTGTGTGTGTGTGTGTGTGTGTGTGTGTGTGTTTGTGTGTGTGTGATTACATATTCCTAAATACAATTTTCTCAGTCTATGTAATGTTAACTTGCATGCATGTTTTCAGGGCTCACCATTTGGTATTGGATAATCAATTGGTGTGTTCTTTCCTGGAAAAAAAATGTTTCTCCCACATTTAGCATTCCTTAGCTGCCTTTAGCTCTTTGTATAGAATTGAGACCTCATAGCCTTTCCCTGTCCACTTTGGTATGTCCATTGGTATCATCCTTGTTCAGTTCATATTGATCAGTCATGCTGATAAGACTATATGCGTAGCACCTGATATTCCCAGCCAATACAATCTCGCAGCAAATCCCTTATCCTATAGATCTTACAGTCTTTCTTCCCCCTCTTTATAAAGTGAATTCTGCTTCAAAAACCTGGATGCGACCAAGTTTTAAAGAATTAACTAGAATACTTTAAGAAGGAAGAGTTATAAAAGTTGAAATCATCAGCAAATGGTGTATTCATGTTTAATTATTTAAAAAACAAACTTGCATTTCTAAACATCTGAATTGAGTAATATTTTTATCTGGGTCATGTGCTCCTTACCAGCTACTCAAATAAAAATGTGCCCTCTGGAAACAAAGCAGAACATTTCCCCAGTTGAAGGGAGAGGGAGAAAAATAGAGTTATAGAAATTCCAAGTAGAAGCATCAGATACCAAAACCTTTTTCCATAGTGAAATGTAAAAATATATATCACCATCCCAGATCTTTCTCAAATAGTTCCTTCCTAAATTTCTTGGCCTGTTACCACAACATAATTTGATCAAGACCCTTAGTCTTTACCCTGACCCTGGTCCTATATTCTCTGCCTGTCTTAGTCTGTTGTTACTATAACAAATTACCTGAGGCTGGGTACTTTATAGGGAAAGAGAGAGAGAGAGAGAGAGAGAGAGAGAGAGAGAGAGAGAGAGAGAGAGAGAGAGAGAATGAAGGAAGCAGCTGTAGCTCAGAGTCTCCTAAATGAATATGAAATCACAAGCCAAAACTGTTAAATAAGCATTCTCATGTTATCACATGCTAAGTCAGAACAAAACAATTTCAGGAAAGAAGGGACCATGCCTTGAAATTCACACATTTGAAATGTAAATAAAGAAAATAATAATAATAATAAGAGTTCATTCCTTTTTATAGACAGGAAATAGAGCCTAGACTGGAAGCAGGCTCACCTCTCAAGGAGCTACTTCCTCCTTCCTCCAGCTAGAATCCACCTCCTAAAGCTGCCAAAACAGTACTAAGATCCAGGGACAAGTGCTTGACATGAGAGTATTTCATATCTTGTCTCACTTTCAGCTACTTTTCTTATATATCTTAAAATTAACCAAGAAGTGGCACAGCCCACAGTACCCTAGGCTCTCCTCCATCAATTAGATCTTGTTCTATCATGTTCATTGCTGTTCTATTCATAATAGCCAGAAAATGGAAACAACCTAGATGTCCCTCAACAGAAGAATAGATAAAGAAAATGTGATATGCTTACAAAATTGAGTATTACTTGGCTCTTGACTGTAAAAAAAAAAAAAAAAGTATCCTGAAAGTTCCAGGCAAATGGATGGAACTAGGAAAAAAAAACCCAAACCCAGAAAGATAAATGTAGTATATATTTACTTTTATATGGACATCAGCCATTAAGTAAATAATAACCAATATATAATACATATGACCTCACAGAGGCTGAAGCAGTCATCCCAGGGCCTGTCCAGCTCAGCGCCATGTCCTCTACATTTATAGTATACCTTTCAGTATAGTGTTTTTATGGGATTCCTGAGTGTGTGAACAAGTAGATTTCTGACTCCTGTGCCTTCTCTTGGGCTCTTTCCTTTCTGTTGGATCCCTTTGTCCAACTTTGATGTGACAGTCTCCATTTTACCTTAATTTAATGCAATTTTACTTCGTTGTGTTTTGCTGTCTCTTAGAAGCCTAGCCTTTTCTAATGACAGACAGGAAAGGAGTGGAACTGGTTGGGAAGGAAAGTGGGGAGGAACTGAGAGGCGTGCACGTAAGGCAAACTGTAATCAGGATTTATTGTACAAGAAAAGAATCTATTTTCTCAATAAAAGGGGGGGAATTGAAAAAAAGAAAACGTATCAAGACATACCCACAAGTCAGTCTGATGGGTAAATGAATAGTCTGGTTTCCTAGACCTTTCAAATGACCCTGATGTATAGGTTCCCCCATTATCCTTAATGTCACCAATAGAAGTGAGCCTTGGTTGCCTTTAGTACCTGTCACATTAACACACAGTCTGCAAGATTCTATTCTGTCTTATATGTCAAATAAACCTCTCAAAAACTCTGGTCTCAAAGCTGGTTTGGGGAGGGGTCCAACCTAACAGAGAGTATGTCTTCCATTACAAGTTGCTGATAATGGGCCTAATATATATTAAACAATTACCACATAGAGGAACAATGTTACATACTTTTCATACATTGTCTTATTGTTCCTGCTAGGTTGGTGCTACTGGCAATTGCATCAATCATGTCATAAAAGGAGGCTCAGAGAGGTTAATCAAGTTTCCCAAAGGTACTCAACTAGAAAACAAATGGCAGAGATGGATATAAAATATTCATTAGCCTTAAAAGATAGGTGATTGACTGTCTCGAGGTGTTCAAATGAACAGTTCGAATAATGGATGAATGTGGAGCTATATGAGCTCTGAAGCCAGTATGAGAGAGGCTTATGGGAAGAAATGCAAATCCCAATGATCTTTCACCCTGATTTCCCATCACACCACCTCTCTGAGCATGGTGGACCATCCCACAAAGTCCAAGCACAATTCAGTACCCTTTGAAACCGCACTCCCTTCCTGGTCTGCCTCAAGAGGGGCTGTTTCCAGATGGGTGTTCATCCCTTGGACTTATCCTGTGGTGGGTTGGATCTGGAGAGGAGGTGGCGTTCTTTGCCTCTTAACCCTGCTCCATGAAGGGCCATCTGGATTCACTGCAGAGTGACCTCTGTCAGAGTTCCCAACCCTGCAGCATTTCCTCTTCCCTTGCCTGTTTCTACCCTGCTTTCCTTGTAAACTTAGCTCCCAGTCTCACACAGAATTTTCTGGAAAGAGATGAGGAGCCAGAAGGAGATGAGGAATCTGAAGAGTGAAGAGAATGATTGTTTCTCTCTCCTCTCCCTCTGCCTGAGTTCTTTCTGCCCTCCGCACTTTGACAAACTGCTGGGACCATAGGCTGGCTCCCCATGTGGAAGTTGCTGGAAATGCTGAGGGTTGGAAACTGACAGAGTTTACTCTGCAGTGACTCCAGATGACCCTTCATGGAGCAGGGTTAAGAGGCAAGGAACGCCACCTCCTCTCCAGATCCAACCCACCACAGGATAAGTCCAAGTGATGAACACCCATCTGGAAACAGCCCCTCTTGAAGCAGACCAGGAAGGGAGTGTGGTCTCAAAGGGCCAGATGTTCTGAACGTTGGAGTTCTGCAGGACATCTGGTGCATGCAGACAGACAGACAGACAGACAGACAGACACACACACACACACACACACACACACACACACAAACACCTTGCAATGACACATGAACGTGCTGCATTGAAGATACCTTCCTTTTACTGAAGGAAGTCTCAAAGAAATGCTTTTATATTATAGGCCCATGAGGCTAAGTCACTCCATACACCTAAACTGGCTTCTCCCTGCAGAATCTAGAAAGGCAAAGCCCTGTCATAGTCTGTGAAACCCCATGATAAAATGAAATAGAGACGCTGAATCAACCAAATTAACCACTATTGAGTACAGGAGGTGTATGTGGTATGCAACACCTCTGCTGAGCCATTTCTTAAGTGCTGCTTAGCCTTCTAATTCTGGAGCTGACCAACCAGGGAGCAGGATTTCTTCCTATTGTGTACACAGGAAGGCCTAGTAGGCAACCTGAAACATAAATGTTCAACAACATTGTAGTGGCTAAACTGAGTTAAACTCCTCTGGTCCTAGGGGTGCTGGTCTCTGTAGGGAAAAATAGAGACACACTTCCAACACAGGCTTCCTCTGGGGAGCTGTTCATCAGTGTTCTCTCTCCAAGTGGTCAAACAAAGTCTTATTTGGCTTCAGGATGGATGAAAGAAACCCTCCTCATTTGCACACCTCCTTCGCACTCAGCTGAATCACAGGAGAGAGAGAGAGAGAGAGAGAGAGAGAGAGAGAGAGAGAGAGAGCTGCAAGCTTAACAGGGGGAACTAAATATCTAAGGTACCCAAGATCTGGTACTAGGCCTGAGGCATCCTGCATTCCCCTCAGAAAAGAAGAAGCTGAGTTCAATCAGTTCTGAAAGCCGGGTTGTGAAGACCAGATGTCAGGAAACGGGGATCAATTTTATCCCTCAAGCTGAACCCAGAGAGATACCGTATTTATTGCCCTTGTTTAGTCTCTGCCCTATTTGGAGTTTCTGCCTAGAGGGTGACTGGGAAGGTCAGTCTCTAAGATGTCCAAAGCCACTCACTTCCTCTAAGGGAGAGTAGGTCTATCCTTCGTGTATAGGTCACACAGGAGCAACGCTGGCATGGAGAATGTCTCCCCTGCCCTAAGCTGGCACCATTCGCTCCTACACTTGGCCTTCTTGACTCTCTTCCTGCCATCCGCAATTCATAGAGCCAATCGCATCATCCCATTACAAGGGAGTCCTTCATTATGTTGGTCCATTTCCTTCTCCACTGGACCTCACTGTTTGGTTGTTGTCCTAGTTAAAGTGTGTATCCCAGTACTAAACATGCTGCTTCTGAAACTGCATCCCTCTCTGGTATCCGTAGAGCTGAAGCAAGACTTCCTGCAGATCATGATGAGGACGGGCATATACACAAATGTCGTCTGCTGCTGTTCGAAGCTGTGATTGTGTGTGGGTGGCCATAGAGTCCCAGGGGGGATGTCATCCACATCATTCCAGTGGCTTCCACCGCTCACCTTCCTCCTCTCCAAGGATGGCTTTTTGGGAGATGTTCTATGGGCCCTCATGCTGGACGGCCACCCCACAGCCTGGGAGGATTCTATTTCCAGCCACCTCTCTTGCACAAGTGGAGATCCGGCCAGCCCGCTAGATTCTTGGGATGGGAAGCTCTGGGAGAGGCCAGATTGTTATCACTGTCAGATACAATTTCCTCCCCCGACACTGCCCTCCGCCAGCCCGCAGTGTCCATCTGTCTTGGAAACAGTAAGGTCCCGGCTGAGTATTTTTAGACAAGGCCTTTGTTGGTCTGGAGTTACTTCCCGCCAGAGCTGTCAGCTCTGTCCACTCTTTCTCTTCTTGGTCTGTGGTAAGATCTCTAATGATCTGTTAAGCACATGCAGGGATGAATGTCCCTTAGAATGGTGGAGATGCTGCCTGCCCTCCCTCCTCACCTCCTCCTGCAAGGGTGGCTTTTCCTGTTTTGACTTGCTTCAGGTGTTTTGTTTTGTCTTCACTTCCTGGTCTTTTTTAATTGTCCTGTCACTATTTTGAAAAAAAAAAAGACTTATTTAAAGATTTCCTGTGGTTGCACAGTGCTTATGACAGTATGAGGAGAAGAAATAACATGGAAGGCAAGGGGAACAAGCATAACTCAGAGACAGCACTAATGCTCATCAACAGGTTACTAGGGACCATTAAGTTCAACCATTGTTTTACAAATTGGGAAACAGAGGCACTATGAAGGAAACAGAAATCAAGGCTCAGCAGGTAAGACCAGGCACGCCACACTCATACTGGGCAAACTGAAGTATCACAAGCTCCAGCTTGCCTATGGAGCCAAAGCATGAGACCGAAGTCTTATGGGAAAATGATGGGAACTTGAGAAGAAAGGTCCTCAGGAAGAGGAGATGTGTTCTGGGTAGAAGAAGTGGAATTGGGGCTGGAAACCTGTGATACAGAGGTGCATGTGACTAGGCAGGGAAGAGAAGGGAGAGGGTGGACTAAAGAGGGGAAACCCCTACAGGGAGGGGAGCCCTTGGGAAGAGGCGAGATGAAGGGCATGAGGAGACTAGACTATCTGCTCATCAAAGTACTTCAAAACTCAGCCCTGCCTTATTGGGAGCCCAGAAAAAGATGCTTTAAATAGACAGTCAGCAGACTGTGACCTTTGTCATTTGGCCAAACAGCTTTGGGAGTGGATTTTAAGTGTCCTGATGGAAAACAAGCTATGATATATGTCTGGTTCCAGACTATTTTTGGTAGATTTAAATTGTGAAAATCTTGATGTTCAAGTTCACGTGAATGGATGCTCTGGACAAAAACATTGAGGCATGAAGCTGGCCCCAGGAGACTGGGAATGCTACCCTACTTGGCTACAAACCCACAGCAGGACAATGGGAGAGGTCTTCTGTCTTTCAGGTCTCAGTTTCCCCTCAAAGAGTACAAGATCTGCTTTATCACTTTTCAAGCTCTTTCCTTCTTAACATTGCCTTTGAGTTAGTCAAGATCTGATAGCAGTTAGACCAGAGTCCCTCTCTTCCAGGTGGCCATTTAAAGTTTTTATTTTCTAACATACATGGAAATCTTCCATGGAGTATATAGAGTCAAAGATCCTGGATTCAAAATCTTCCTCTACTGCAGACTAGTTTCATAGCCTGGACAACTAGATGAATCTCATTATACCCAGTTTCCCCATTATTAACTGGTAATGGTAACAGTATACGTGTCAGAAGCCATGAGCATTTGATGAACTAATAATCTCAAACTCTTACAACTCAATATACTAATAGGAGATATTATTAGCACATTTTCCTGCTTCCATCTAAAGTCATATCAGATATTCTGATACCACACTTAAGGAGACCACAAACTAAGGGATAGACAGCAAACTCTTCTCAGGAAATGGAGAGCAGCATCATGAAGTAAATATGCAAAGGGGGTGAAGTGTGGCTCTTACTTTTGCCCCCACTTGCATTGTAAACTCCTTCCAACACTTCTGAGTCGGCAGGCCTGCGGGACCACATAACAGGAGAGTCTCTCACTGGAGACAAGTGAACGCCGTCAATTGGGAGACTTGGGCTGCACATCCAACATGAGTCTCAGGACCACTAACTACTAACTCCATTCTTTAGTGTATATACCAATCAGAAAAAAAGGATGTAGTGGTCCCTGGAGTGTCTACTGCCTCATACAATGCTGCCTCAGGCCAAGTTCTTTCTCTGAGATATTACAGGAATATTTCTAAGCATGTAGCAGAAGTTTGACCATACACATAAACACACACACACACACACACACACACCTCATATGAACTCTCCATATTCTCCAGTACTTTGATCTGGATACTCAACCTGCGACTGAAGCTGGAGAGGGGTCACCTAGGCATCCACTTAGAGCCAGTAGAGCCTTTTCTTCTTGACCCTTTTCCAAAGGACACAAAGAAGAACACTGACCATTTCCTCCAAGAATGTTACCAAGTGAACTGTTACCCAATCAATGGCTGTCCATCTAGCTACACATGCTCAGAAATGGTTCTTAGGAAAATGTTGACTTGTGGATCAACCCTGAACCCACCAAGTCAGAGCTTCTGCTAATAGAACCTGGGCTTCTATAAAAAGTCCCCTTAGGTAATACTATCATAAAATGCTCTTTAAAAACCCAGTACAAAGAATAAGAATGTTTATGGATAGCCTCTCTCTCTCAGAAAGGACTGTCAGCTTGGCCAGCTAATCCCTAGCTTCTATGCACAGGGTTCCCTGATACAGGCTGTGGGTTAAGCAGAGACAAAAATATTTCTCCCCTACTCGTTTCTCCAGAATGAGGTGCATAGGTAAGGGATGGGAGATGGGGAGATAGATTCTCAGACAAATACTTAAAACACAATTCTGTGGTTGAAGCATAATAAAGATGGGTAGATACGAGGGGCATGAGAGAAGCAGTGTGGTCAGGAGCCCAATCTTTGGAAGCACACACACACAAACACACACACACACACACACACACACACACACACACACATGCCTAGGTCACTTCCACTGACCCTGTGAGTCCTGTGTACCTCTTCTCTGCTTCTTCTTCTTCTTCTTCTTCTTTTCTTTCTTTCTTTTTTTTTTTTTTTTTCAAAGTTCAGGGCATACTCATGAAAGCCAGCTAAGTTACCTGACCTGGAGCCAAGCCCAGCACACACTAGACACTTGGAGACTGCCAGCTTCTAATGACTCGCCTTTGTGCTTTACTGATGAAATTGTCTGCCAGGATGCCGGAGACAAAGATTATCTTATCAGAAACTATTGTTAACTGTGGTTGTCAAGGTGAATAATATATTCATCTAGATGTCTCAAAAGAGAAGTTGTGTTTTATATCCTATTGTTGAGCTGAAAATAAGATTCCATCCTCTGGGGGCCTTGAGGGCTATTTGTTTTGGCTCTTCAGAGAGTTCTGGATCCTTTGGAGCAGCATTCCCTAGAAACAGAATGCCTTGCTCTCCCGATGGTGGTATAGCCCTCCAGGTTCTTCCTCCCCAGCAGAGGGGTCTCATATGGTCTGGGATGGAGGCCAGGATCTCCTCTCTTGGAGACATGTCAGTCCAAGATGTGAGGACAAACAGCCTTATTTGTTCTCTCTCTGGCAGCTGAGTTTCTACTGTTAGAAAGTTCTTTCCCACGCATGAATCCACAGCTGGCTCAGGCTCCTGAAAAACTGGGGTTGCAAAGTCATCAGCAATGACAGGGATCCTATCTGCATGGCTCTGTCCCGCAACTCTGGATATTTGCTGTTATATTACTTTCTCTGTGAGACCATCTGACCTCCTTCTTAACCTGGCCATCTGCTCATACCCTCACACTCCATTCTTTTCATCTACGGCAGTCATGATGATACCTCCTACAGCTTTCTAGCCACAAGCAGTGTGATTGGTCAACAACCTCAGATGCTGCACTCTGCATCAGTCACTGCACTTAGGAAGACAACACCTTCCACACAAGTTGCTCCCAGCCAATCAGTGATAGAGTACGTCAAGAAGACTTTGGGCTCCTACCCTACACCCTACACCACTAGCACACTAAATCCTTCACTTGTTATATTCATCTGTATTTTCCACCTCAACCCAAAGGCAGAACTTTCTGAAACTGAATCACCTATTAATGAATTTCAGGTACCTGCAAAATAACATACAACAATTATTTTTTAAATAACCAATGTCTCTCTTACAGATGGAAAAACGGGACATGGGGAGGTTAGATGATTCTCTTAGGTAGCTCAGCCAGTAAGTGATAAGGTTAAGAATGGGATCTGGCCTTCCTAACCCAATGTCTCCTCTTTTTTGTCTCTCATCAGTATTACCTCTTCTTTGATCTTTGTTATCCATTCTTGTGTCTCTCCACTCATGGACCCTTCCCCTTGCCCTTCTCTTTGTTATTTATTTCATGTGGTGTGTGTGTGTGTGTGTGTGTGTGTGTGTGTGTGTGTGTGTGTGT
>NC_034594.1:52304435-52312240 GCF_900095145.1 Mus pahari
TGTGTGTGTGTGTGTGTGTGTGTGTGTGTGTGTGCGTGTGTGTGTCTGTGTGTGTGTATGTGTGTCTGTGTCTGTGTCTGTGTGTCTGTGTGTGTGTCTGTCTGTCTGTGTGTCTGTCTGTCTGTCTGTCTCTGCATGTGTGTGTGTTCCTTACCTTATTGAGTCTAAGATGGGCTAGTGCATCAATACTGCTCAGGAACGATGGGCTAGTGCATCAATACTGCTCAGGAACGAGGGACTCAGGACAGGACAGAATGCAATGGGCAAAACAAAGACATCTTATATCTTTAAAAGTATGGGACCAAAGAGACTACACAGAGATAATGAGAGAAGAGACTGAAGAGCAAATGTCCCTGGGTGGAAGTTCACTAGCAGGACCAACCCTATTCATTTTTGCTTTTGTGACCTATGTAACCCTTTAACCTCTATGTCTTCCTGGAATTGGCATCTTCACTTCAGGAATTTCAGGTCTGCCTTCCTTACAGCAAGAAAGAACACATGAACTGCTGGGGGTGGGGGTGGAGGGGATGCTTTCCATGTGGAAACAAAAACAAGTGCCCTTAAGGGAAGATGGATAGATGCAGGCAGCCTGAGAGTTCCAACCAGGTTGGGCTGTCCCTCATGCTACTTTGTCCCTTGCAAGTTGGTATCCATCTGAGTAGTAGAGAGGGGACCCGGAGGATGGAAAGAGACTTTTACTCATCCTGTAGGATTTTGGCAACAGTAGGGTGATTTTAAGCTATAAATGTGAGGGAGGTGGGAAAACATGGGCCAGGGATGGGCAGGAAGCTATTTCCCTGGAATCTGTCCGAAATTTGCTGGAGGTCCTGAGTGCATTCTTGGCACAGAGAATACTTAAACTCACGCAGACAAGAATAATGAAGTTCTAGAGAGTGCCAACAGTAGGTTCAGTTGCCTAAAGGAAGGGGTTGAGAATTCACATTCAACACAGAATCCCAGCTAAGTGCAGGCAGCACACCAGGGTCAGAAGTGGATACTGGCCCTGCCCAAAGCCCTCCCATAAGGCCTTTGGGCCTTAGAGAGAGCAAATGAGCAAATGCAGATGTGTTGCTTGATGTTCCTTCTCCAGCCACATTGGGTGACAAGGTGTTAGCAATGATGTCACCTATGACACTCATTCTGCTCAGCCCAGCATCTGGCAGAGGTCATAGCATATGTTCTAAAGGGCCAAGAATTGTCTCATAGCAAAAACCTCTGATTCAACAGAAAGGACTGTCTCTGGGACTCAGGAGGTCTCCACTGATTTACAACACCAAGTAGGGGCTCCCACTTGCTCTGAGGATAAGGAGCCAGCCCACAGACAGAGAGATGGCTTTAAAACTCTGCAAAGAATTTAATGAATAATAGAGAATGTGGGTGAATGACCTATGCTCTCTTCACTATACTTGAAAGCCACTGTAAGGGTGTTCCACTCTGCTCTTCAGATGTGTAAGTACAAATGATGCCTGATACAGAGTGGTCCTCATAGCCCATGCGGATGGTGTCCATGAAAACAGAAATCCTTAGCTATGGATACTGAGTTTTATTTGCTGCAAGGCCAGCGTGAGAATAAAATAGATTGTATTTGTAAGTCTTAGAGAGATGGAAAAGTACTGAGGAAGTAATAGGCATTTTTGGCATTGTATAAACCCAGTGCCCCAGCTTCTAAGGAAAGCTGTCTGCCAAGACAGTGTGGGGAGGCTAGGGCCAGGTGCCCAAGCCTACCTTTAATGCTATGCATATGGAACAAGTCATTTCATCCTTCTGAGCCTTTTATTTCTGGGTTTTAGTTTCCTTATATGGTAGTATAAGAGGAAGATAAATTAGGATGTTGTGTTCCTAGGACATTTGGGGATCTGTTTACACAGCCCAGGTAGCAGAAGGGATTTCTTGCTGATGTCGTGGTAGAGCAGAAACCCTCAGGAGACTTGGAGGCCAGCCCAGGCTCTGCTACCAGGTCCCTGTAGGAGTTGCTTGACCTAATTTTCATCCTCTAACAGCAAGGTCATAAGTTTTCCAAGTCCACTGGCAGTAGTAACAATCCATCACTCAATAACACCAGCTCAATCCAGGGGTAGCAATATCTATGATTGTGGACAAGCCCAGACACAGCAGTAGAGGGCTTCGTTCTGCACATTTTGTACTGGGTGACTACTTGAAGTCAGGTGTAACAGGTGATGCTTTGCCTTTGTCTTAGCATCTCTGTGATTATGGGATGAAACATTATGACCAAAGCAACTCAGGGGAGAAGAGCTCATTCACAGATAAAGGGAAGTGTCTGTCAGGAAGTCAGAAGCCTGAAACTGCCTGTCACGGTACATCTACAGTCAAGAAGCAAAGAGTATGAATGCTTGTCTGCTGCCTGGTTCCTGTCTCCATTTACACAGTCCGAGATCCCAGCCAGGGAATGTTGCCACCCACAGTGAGTAAGTCTTTCTACTTCAATTAGTACAATCAAGATGCTAATCCCCCACAGGCAGGCCTAGTGATTCTAGATTCTTTCAAGTTGACAATTACTACTCTCAATTCTAGGTAAGAGTAAGACATCCAGGTAAGAGATAAGAAAGTCTCCCACCTGCCCCTTCTCTGCTTCCTCTTATTCACTCTGGTGAGATCAATGGGAAACAGGGGAATACTTCTTTCTCTAACATGACCATTCATAAACACATTCTTAGCAGGGCCCTCAGGCAAGCATCAAAGCCTCACTCTCCTCATGGCTGTCCTCTCTACTAGTAAATGTGACACACAGCTTTGGGGTTGGCAGCTAGGAGAAGGAAGTAGGGCCAAGTGGAGGAGAGGTGAGGAATTCTCAGATCCCTGGAGGTTTGTCCAGCAGTTGTTGTGGAGAGCTCTAAGGAAGTCCTACCATGTCCAATGAGCTGAAAGGCACTTCTTGGCCGGAGCTAGCAGGGCCACACTTCCTGTGCCTCAACCACAGAGAAAGGACAGCCATGGGAACTGGAGAGATTACTGAATGAATTTCATTCTGGTGTGTTACAGACTCCTGGTTTGATCCTCTGAGCTCACTCTGGCATAGTAGTGTCTTCCATAGTTTCTGACTACTGATTCTTTAGCCCGTTTGACTTCTTCCATTGATAGAGGTTAGCTTACAAGATGGACTATTTCATGATGAGCACCTCTGAATTAAAGATAATCCTCTATCCTCTGAATCAAAACTGCTTCCAAGGAACCTTCTAGAATGGTTATCACTTCACTCCTTAGCAACATGTCTAAGATATGACTTGTAATGGTGGATGTCCCTTCTCTGCAACCCCACTTAGCAGCCTTTCAGGGGGAAAAGTGGAAAGAGAAATGACCAACCAGGTAATCCCTCAAGTCCCCATGACTCTGATATTCTAACTCTAAAGATTAAAAATAAAAAACAAGTACATACACCTATTTAACCAAAATCTGGGTTCAACTTCTAGCCCCATGGGCTTCCCAAATCTCCATTTCTATCTGGGTTTACTTTCTCAGTTCTCTCAGAGAAAGCAAATGAAGAGCTGGATAAACAATGACTGAAATATGGAAACTTCAGATTCTAGTCTCTATAGTGTGCCAGAACATTAACAAATAAATGACTACATGACCTTCATGGTGTATAGTTAATATGCTCCTCCAATACCTTGACTCATGCTATCATCTATGACCTTTGGCTTATGACTTTGGCTTAGACAGACCCTCTTACCTTCTTGCTAGGAGAATGTAAGAGGAAGTGAGCTACTTTGGAAAGTAAAACATTACCTTCTTGCCTGATCTCTAT
Organism: Mus pahari; assembly: GCF_900095145.1. Lineage (NCBI taxonomy): Eukaryota > Metazoa > Chordata > Mammalia > Rodentia > Muridae > Mus > Mus pahari. The sequence continues at coordinate 52,308,199 of NC_034594.1, forward strand.
TGTCTTCTCTGGTTAAGGCCCTGGATTTGAAGGTGTTTTCAGATTTCCCTGGCAAGTTCCCTGCATATCCACAGAGACTTGATGATATCCCAGGGGCCCTCCTGCCAGCAGCAAAGAGGACAGGCAGCCATGTTACAGAGAAGGTTGAAAAGGAAGACAGGCCCTATAGGTAGCTTGAAATCCTGCTGGGACACGCTGTCAGCTGGCGTGGGCAAACATATGCCATGGTAAAGAAAACAGCAGGGGTTGGCAAATCCAGATCCTGATAGTGATCAGAGTGCCATGCTTGCTCATTAAGATGCTGTTAGGACATTGGTCACCTGGTGGTAGCTTTATTTACAGATCCTGGATCTTGCTCAGCCCTCTTCTGCCTTCTTGATCTATATACGTTTAAAAAGAAAGAAAGAAAAAAAGAAAGAAAGAAAGAAAGAAAGAAAGAAAGAAAGAAAGAAAGAAAGAAAGAAAGAAAGAAAGAAAAGAAAGAAATCAGACTTCAATGGATTTTTCCATCTGAACAGCCTAAGCCAAATTAACATAGATATTGCTATCCCCAGCTCAATTCACCAGACCAGCCCACCCAACCATGCACTCCAAAGGACCCTCATTTGTTTTCCTGAGGTCCCTGCCTCAGAAGAGAAAGCAATAGGCATAATGCACGTTGTGAAAAAAGACTTTCCAGGTTGGAAATATTCTCCCTTCACACTGAAAAGCCACAGTGGCATGACAGTCACCTCTTGCATTTGCAAGCCCACACGGGGGCCACCTCACCCAACACACACACACACACACACACACACACACACACACACACAGGGTCTATAACTGGCTATGTTTAACTCCACAGTTATCCTTATACCTGTGATAGAGAGTCACAGTAATTAGGACTGACCTAAGACAGGTTGAGAAGAGTCAGGGCAAGCATTTTGGGATGATGCTAACCAAAAGTCACTATGGAAGCTCCAGCAGGGGTGATAAGCTGCCCTCGCTGAGTCACTCTGTATATTCCCTTCAGTCTCAGAGTTGAAGATTTACTGAGATCATGAAAAGGAACAGACTTCTGTCTTCGAACTTGAAAGCGCCAAGGCACTATTTTTTGACCATGTCTCCCAAAGTTTCACCTAGGAAAGCACAGCAGTGTGGGATGAGACCCAGTGGAAGATGAATGACTTACAGGGGCAACACCCTCATGAACAGATTAATATCTTTCTCGTTCCAGTAAGCTGTCACTTTGGTAGGAATGGGTTAGTAACCTTGAGGAGGGGTTGTCATGAAGGTTATCCCTTGTGTTTTGTTTATTCTACTATGCCTACATTTTCTTCTGTTTCCCACCATGAGTTGAAACAGCTTGAAGCCTTCACCAGAATCTGGGTAAATTCTGGTGGTATGTTTTTGACTTCCCAGCCTCCAGAGCTATGAGTCATAAACACCTCTTTGTTTATAAATTGCCCAGTCTCTGGCATTCTGTTATAGTGACAGAAAACATACTAAGATACAGTGTATGAAGATGGTGACAAGAACAACAAGATAAGAAAGACAGTAAGAGGAGAAGATGAATCTCTAATTCTTTGCAGTTCCAGTGCAGCCATAAATAAAAAGATAGGTAGATGATAGTTAGATAGATAGATAGATAGATAGATAGATAGATAGATAGATAGATAGATAGATACTACTAGATTCACTGGCTTTTTTTCCAGTAGAGCTCTGTTGTTTGCTGCAGCCTGTTTTCTCCAATTCTTGGAAATGTAATCATCCACATTGGGAATCCCTGACAACACTCCATTAGGCAGAGTCCAAGCAATCAGAAGGCCCCAGGGATTTTTCACAAGTCTAATGATAATGAGCCCTGTCCATAATGTTTATGATTTGACAACTGCCTTACTATATAGGATGTGTTGGGTCACTCCTGGGAAACTATTGAAACAAATAATCTGTCATTAAATGATCTAATAGAACAAGTGTTGTCAGGTTCTTGGAAGAGACCCAGTTTAAAGTTATTCATAGATTCTCAGAAGTGAAGGTTCTTTTTGTATCTTCTGCTAAGGTCTCTCTACTATATTAATGGGTGAATCTCAGCCCAGAGAAATTGGAGGATTTTCACAATGTCAAAATTGGCCTTCTTTATACATGTCCTTATCATGGAAGGGCTGATGTCATTTGCACCTAATACAGTGGAAAGATTAATGCAGACTCTGATACTTTATACTACATGGCTTTCAGCAAGATTCTAGCCCTTTTTTTAATCCAGCAAAGGGGCCAAATGAAGTCAATTCCTGTAAAAATTGCCATAGTTTATGTTTCATGTGTTGAGCAAAACCAACCTATCACTTGGTCATAATGAGGGGGACCTAGAAATGGTCAAGCATAAATCAGCTAAGGGTGAGAACAAACACTGACCTCGGAGATGAGACAGTGTCCCAGCACTTCACCAAGCTCATGGCTGGGTCCTGGCAGCTCACCAGGCTGGCGTGACAGACTCTCTGCAGTGTCTAACATCTCAGTCCTTTCTGCTTCCTTGGTGACTTCAACTGTTTTCAAGTGTCCACACTCTCCTTCACATCCTGCATGCTTCATGCATACATTCCAAATTTCATTTGGAAATTCATCTCCACAACCAGGGTTGGCTCCAGAACTCAAATTCTTGTCAATTTCCACATAGCCTTCCCCTGAAAATGTTTTTGCTACAGAAGCCAGTATGTGTTTTATAGTAATTTCCTATAAGATTAAAACTTTCAATCTTGGAGGGAAACTTCTTAAACAGGATGATTACAGGAAAATAAACTAGAATGTCCTAAAAGGAGGTAAAATGGTACAAGAAAGGTTTTTAAGACAGGAAGTAGCAAATAACTCAAAATAACTTCAGGAAGTTCCTGAAGCTGACCAGAATCACTAGGTTCCACCTTCTCTAAGAATACATAGGCAGTAAAGGCTGCCGAGAGAAGACTCTCAGACAAGCAAGCCACCTGTTAACAGCAGAGACCAGCCAAACCTATAAGGAAGACCAAAGACCAGCTGAGTTGCCTGGAAGAGGCCCAGACCAACTGGGCAACCTAGAGAGGACACTCTCCAACCTGTTGAGCTGCCTGTAAGCTGTGCAGTGTGCTCCAGGTTCCCAGCTTTTGTGTGCCGTCCCAGGGTAGGCTTTGATAATGCAACTATCTTTGAGTTTCTGCTCCTGCAAGACATCTCTCACCCATATTCCTATACTTAATTCCAACAAAACTCACTGATGTACCAAGTTGACTTGGTGATATTCTGGTCTGTTGTGGACTCCCTAGCTGAGGTAAGTAAATGTGATTCATGTCTCCCCAGAAAAGAGCAACATATCACTTAAGTCAACCAATCAGGTAGAAGACAGATTTTTTTTTTTTACTAAAAACTTCACATATATGCCTGTTTATAAAATAAGAAAACATGTAGTCCTAGCTGCTACTGGTACCATTAAGGCCCAATCCTGAAGAGGAAAGATCCTGAACTAATCACAGAAACCAATCTCATTGAACATTCTCTACCTGGAGTCCATCCTGTCAATGTATATGATTAGAAATGTTCCTTAACTTAAATAAGCCTGATGCTCTTTCTGGCTTTTTGTGGATGAGAAGATCCTAAGTCACAGGTCAGGTAAATCAAAAGTACATGTCTAGGAAGGGAAGAGCCTAGGAATCACTTCCATTTTATTCTAGTACTTTCATGCTACTATAACAAAATACTAGAGGCTGGGGTATTTGTAAAAGACAGAAATGTATTTTTCTGTTCTGATGGCTGAGAATTCCAGGGTTGTTGGGCTGTGTCCTCCAGGAACTTCTTATTACATTATCTCATAGAAGATGTAGATAAATGAAATGGAGGGAAAGGGGAAAAAGAGAAGAGAGGAAGGGAAAGGAGTGGGGAAGAGACAAAAGATGGCCAACTTCATTCTTTGATAAGAAACCCATTTGTTAGGGAGCTGGGGGAGGGGAGGAAGAGGGGATAGGGAATTTTCAGAGATGAAACTAGAACAGGGGATAATATTTGAAATGTAAATAAAGAAAATATCTAATAGTAA
>NC_034594.1:52312417-52313806 GCF_900095145.1 Mus pahari
AGAGAGAGAGAGAAAGAAAGAAAGAAAGAAAGAAAGAAAGAAAGAAAGAAAGAAAGAAAGAAAGAAAGAAAGAAAGAAAGAAAGAAAGAAAGAAAGAAACCCATTTGTATGATAACAAGTCCACTCAGGTAATAACTCCATCAATCCATTTACTCTTCCCTGGGAAACCCACCACTCAGTAAGTCTTACTTCCAATACTTTAGATCAGTGATTAATTTTTTAAACATGTGCTTTGATGCAGTATATATAAACCATAATATCCTGGGACTGGATACAACAGTATTCAAATGCATTATCTGAAAAACAAGGAAAGTAAGATAAGAATCATAGAGGTCACTTCCGATCACACATTTTGGGTAGGAACATCTGGAAAGAGTTCCAAGAGGCACTAATGGTATGAACCAAGTAGCATCACTGTGGCCTTGGTGCGTTCTGATGTTCTATGGAGTTCTACCTATTTGTAAGACTTACCCAGGACCAGAGGAATTGAGTCAAGGGAGAGAGAGCTAGTGCTCTGCCTCATTCTTGTGCACTTGGGTGGTACAGAAATGTTCCCCAGGGGCTGGAGAGATGGCTCAGCGGTCAAGGGCACTGACTGCTTTTCTAAAGGTCTTGAGTTCAATTCCCAGCAACCACATGGTGGCTCACAACCATCTGTAATGAGATCTGATGCCCATTTCTGGTGTGTCTGAAGACAGCTACAGTGTATTTAGACATAATAATAAATAAATCTTAAAAAAAGAAAGAAAGAAAGAAATGTTCCCCAGGGTTTCATTTTGGTTTATTTTTTGTTGTGGTTGTTGTTTATGTTTTGTTATATTTTCTTTTATTTTGGTTTGGTTTGGTTTTAGATATTTTCTTTATTTACATTTCAAATTTTATCCCCTTTCCTGGTTTCCCCTCCAAAAATCCCCTATACTTTCCCCCTGCTCAGCAACCCAACCACTCCTGTTTCCTGGCCCTGGTATTCCCCTATATTGGGGCATAGAACTTTCACAGGACCAAGGGTCTCTCCTCCCATTGATGATCAACTAGGCCATCCTTTGCTACATATGCAGCTAGAGCCATGAGTCCCACCATTTGTTTTCTTTGGTTGGTGGTTTAGACTCTGGGAGCTCTAGGAGTACTGGTTAGTTCATATTTTTGTTCTTCCTATGGTGCTACAAATTCCTTCAGTTCCTTGGAGACTTTCTGTAGCTCCTTCATTGAAAAGCCTGTGCTCCATCCAATGGATGGCTGTGAGCATCCATTTGGGTATTTGTCTGGAACTTGCAGAGCCTCTCAGGAGACAGCTATATCAGGTTTCTGTCAGCAAGGTCTTGTTGGCATCCACAATAGTGTATGGATTTGGTGATTGTATATGGGATGGATTCCCAGGTGGGGCAGTCT
>NC_034594.1:52316715-52323536 GCF_900095145.1 Mus pahari
TTGCATCAATATTCATAAGGGAAATTGGTCTGAAGTTCTCTTTCTTTGTTGGATCTTTGTGTGGTTTAGGTATCAGAGTAATTGTGGCTTCATAGAACAAATTGGGTAGAGTACTTTCTGTTACTATTTTGTGGAATAGTTTGAGAAATATTGCTATTAGGTCTTCATTGAAGGTCTAATAGAACTCTGCACTAAACCTATCTGGTCCTGGACTTTTTTGGTTAGGAGACTATTAATGACTATTTCTATTTCTTTCTTGGACATGGGACTGTTTAGATCGTTAATCTGATCCTGACTTAACTTTGGTACCTGGTATCTGTCTAGAAAATTGTCCATTTCATCCAGGTTTTCCAATTTTGTTAAATATAGGCTTTTGTAGTAGGATCTAATGATGTTTTGGATTTCCTCAGATTCTGTTGTTATGTCTCCCTTTTCATTTCTGATTTTGTTAATTAGGATACTGTTCCCATACCCTCTAGTTAGTCTGGCTAAGGGTTTATCTATTTTATTGATTTTCACAAAAGAACCAGCTCCTGGTTTGGTTGATTCTTTGGATACTTCTTTTTGTTTCCATTTCATTGATCTCAGCCCTGAGTTTGATTATTTCCTGCTGTCTACTCCTCTTGGGTGAATTTGCTTCCTTTTGTTCTACAGCTTTTAAGTGTGCTGTCAAGATGCTAGTGTATGCTCTCTTCAGTTTCTTTTTAGAGCCACTCAGAGTTATGAGTTTTCCTCTTAGGACTGCTTTCATTGTGTCCCACAAGTTTGGGTATGTTGCGGCTTCATTTTCATTAAACTCTAAAAAGTCTTTAATTTCTTTCTTTATTTCTTCCTTGACCAAGTTATCATTGAGTAGAGTGTTGTTCAGCTTCCACATGAATGTGGGCTTTCTATTATTTATATTGTTATTGAAGATTAGCCTTAGTCCATGGTGATCTTATAGGATGCATGGATTATTTCAATATTTTTATACCTGTTGAGGTCTGTTTTGTGACAGATTATATGGTCAGTTTTGGAGAAGGTACCATGAGGAGCTGAGAAGAAGGTATATTCTTTTGTTTTAAGATAAAATGTTCTATAGATATCTGTGAAATCCATTTGTTTCATAACTTTTGATAGTTTCGCTGTGTCTCTGTTTAGTTTCTGTTTCCATGATATGTCCATTGATGAGTGGGGTGTTGAAGTCTCCCACTATTATTGTGTGTAGTACAATGTGTGNTTTGAGCTTTAGTAAAGTTTCTTTTATAAATGTGGATGCCCTTGCATTTGGAGCATAGATGTTCAGAATTGAGAGGTCATCTTGGTAGATTTTACCTTGATGAGTATGAACTTTTTTTGATAACTTTAGGTTGAAAGTTAATCTTATTCAATATTAGAATGGCTACTTCAGCTCGTTTCTTGGGACCATTAGCTTGGAAAATTGTTTTCCAGTCTTTTACTCTGAGGTAGTGTCTATCTTTCCTCCCTCCTCCCTATCCTCCTTCAGAAAGTGATCACCTCCCACTCCCTGGTCTTTCTCCACATTCATCTCTAGTCTCAGCATCCTTAGAGATGTGAGTGGCCTCTCTCCAGTTCTCCCCAGTTGAGAAAGACAAATCAAGATTTCAGGAGTCATTCCATTCTGCAGGCATCAATCTCTACCTGGCTTCCTCAGGGTGTCTCTCATACAATCTTCTACATCTCCCCTCAGAGCCTCCATAGGGGTCCTAAGACCCACGGTTCAGATGGGGGTCATGGTATGGATCCATCATACTTTAGGATGACCTTCTGGCCTACCTGTCATGGATAGTGCCCATTAACAGCCAGTTCCTCTTGGCTCCTGACCTGTCAGGGAATACATGGTCATGAGGGCAGGATGGTCTATGGTGTAAGACAATGTGAGTTACTCTTCCCACTGTAGTGTCTCGTCTCTCTCTTTCTTTCTCTCTCTCTCTCTCTCTCTCTCTCTCTCTCTCTCTCTCTCTCTCTCTCTCTCTCTCTCTCTCTCTCTCTCTCTCTCTCTCTCTCTCTCTCTCTCTCATTTTATCAGATTAAACTTTAAACTTCAAGTCAAAGTCAAGGGTAGAGGGTAGCTAATGGCATTTGGATTTAAGACTGAGGAAAGCCTGAGGTATGTTTGTTTGGCCTTTGTATAGATACACTGTGCAAGACATATTTCTTATTCCTCTAGTAATCACTTATTGAGTGTCTATGATGTGCCTGGCCGTGTGGACAAGAGCTGGGGATTCCAGGATGACCTGACATTCAAATGGTGACATAATTGCTAACTATGTATCATGAACTGTTAAGAGAGATGTAAGAGATCTGAGAGAGAGGACAACAGCTATGCAATATTCTAAGGCTGAGACATTCAAAGTCAGAAAAAATAGAAAGCATTGTTTTCTATCTAGCGCCAGAACCAATTCACACACTGGACATCATGTAAAAAGCAGTCTTGTTTTGGTCCTGACAAGGGCTAAGTTTTACCTCTTATATCTGCAAATGAACTCCCTACCTCTGAGCAGGATGCCTGGCCTGTGGTACACAGCCCAGCAGTTCTGCCTTCTGTGTTGTCAATGATTGGACCCTGGTCTCTGTGACTGCACGGTTTGGCAATTATATGGTTAATTTGAGTGTGTCCTCATGGAATTGAAGGTTTCATAATGGCAGAAGAAAAGATTCAACTTACCTACCCTCATTCTTCAAATGCCAGTACATTGCTCAACAGGGCTAGAATATAGACACTTACTGAGTTAATGTCAGAAATAGTTCAGAATCTGTGGAGACTTTCAGAGATTCCAGGACCATTGTACCTTGGGTTGTGGCCCTCTGAGTTTCTTCTGCTTTGTCTAACCATACAAGAAGCAACAAATCTATGTGTATTCGAAGAAAAAAATCTATGTGTTCTGTAAGAAAAGTATAGAAGAACTAGGATAAAATATTTCTACATAAAAAATAAAGAGAAAGTCTAAGCTGTATAAACATAATGCATTCCTAATTTCTTCTTTCTCCCTAACTTTTTCTCCCACCTTCATGCTTAGTCCAGCTTTGGGCCTATTTTGATCAACTTGCCAAGCTGTATTAAGTTCAGAAAGATATGTACAAAAGTGATTCCCAAGGATCAATCCCAGCAGGACCACGTCTGCACCTCTATGGGGGTCTCTGCAGCTGAATAGTTCCATCAACTCTCCACAGAAATCCAGTCAATGGCATTACCAGGAAATCGAAGAGAAATAAGATATCTCTCCAAAGTTCAAATGAATTATGCAAAATTATACAACTGGATGCTGAAAGCAAAAAAAAAAAAAAAAGAAAAAGAAAAAGTTGGCTTAAAAGTGGGGCAGGGAGTTGGCAGAATTGGGCATGTTCTCCTGGAGAAAGTCTTGTGGAGAGATAACTTACTAGCTGTGTCAGCAGCAGTGGACTTTCTAACTTAAAGCGGAAACACATACACCAGAGTTGTCTTTTCCATCAGTTGGGGTTCAGAGTACACTAGGGGACCCAGGGCAATTGTCAGAAACAATGATAATGACAGCTAGTGATTTTTCAGCTACTACTATAGAGCAGATAGTCTTTGTTTGTTTAATCCTCTGACTTGGTAAGTGATGAGTATCACCACTCCTAATTACAGATGGAAGAAGTGTGGTGAAGTATGGAGAATTTAAATATCTCCCCCTACTCTACCCAGACCCCTGCAAACTCAGCTTTAAAAAAAAAACTGATGAAGCTTGGATTTGAATTTATATTTTTGGAAATGTCATTTCACATTTGCAGGACTGAAAAGAGGCAGTTTGAGCATGTCATACTAGGGAGTATAAGCTTGATGCTATGTGCTATGTGCTAAGATTGATGTAACAGTATTTCCTAGGAGGACCTATTGGGGAGAGAGACTAGAAGCAGGAGCTTCTGTCCATTGGGAAGGAGAATTGGGCTAGTCCTCCCGAGGTTGGACTTTCCGTCACTGTGACAAATACCAAAGAGAAATAACTCAAAACAAGATGGTTTTATTTGGGCATATAGCTTCAGAGTTTTCAATTGGTGTCCCCTACCCCTGTAACTTTGGATCTGAATTGAAGGAGTGCATCATGGCAGTAGAAGAAGTTGACAGACATGGCTAGTCACCTCACAGCAGCCAGGAAAAAAAGGAGGGAGGATGGGGCCACACCTTTGTATGAGTTTCTTCTGAGATTAAAAATTTCCCAATTTGGAAGGAATCTCAGTAATTTGCAAGATATTTACAAGGAAGTAAAACAGCAGGATATTCTAAGGGACAATAACACATTCCATCTCCAGTGAAGCTCAGCAAGACAGAAAGTAAACAATTCAAAATAGCTTCAGGAAGTTCCTAAAACTGACCAGATTTACTAGGTCCCACCCTCCTGGAGCATATATAGCCTATAGGGGCTGCTGAGAGACATTTTTTTTTTCAAGACAGGGTTTCTCTGTGGAGCCCTGCCTATCCTGGAACTCACTTTGTAGACCTGGCTGGTCTTGAACTCAGAAATTCGCCTGCCTCTGCCTCCCGAGTGCTGCTTTAAAGGTGTACACCACCACACCCATCTGAGATATTCTTAAATAAGCCAAGCTATGAAAAAGACTCTTAAGACAAATTGAGCTCTAACCAGAAGACTCTTATACCAACCATGCAGCTTAGAAGCAGAGACCAGCCAGGCTTCCAGGAAGAGGTTCAGACTAGCTGATCTATCTGTTAGGACACTCTCTAACTATTAAGATATTTACAGATTGTATAGTGTGGGCCAGGCTTCTAGTCTTCATAATCTGTCAGTTGTGTTGGGGTAGGATTTGCTGATACAGCTGTTTTTGAGTCATTTCTGTACCTGTAAGTAACTCTTCTCCCAAATTCTTAGAAGTAACCCCAGTAAAACTCATAAATTCACACAGTTGGATGTTGGTGGTATCCATACTTTGGTTAGCCCCTGGCTCCCTACCTAGAGTGAGTTGGTATTTGTTTATATCCCCTACCCCAAGAACAGTATCACACAACAACTAGATAGAAGATAAAGTGTTCAAAGATACACATATCCAGATAACTACTTTCCTAAACTAGCCCTAGTCCTTAAGTTTCCACTATGTCTCAAAATGGTGCTATCACATGAGGACAAAGTCTTCAACACATGGTCTAATAGGGAATATTTCAAATTCAAGCTATAATACTGTCCAATGCTTAGATTCTCTATAGAATCCTATCTAATCTTAGGACTTTATCACACCTCCATCACACAGAGATGAAATGGATTTAAAAGACCAAGTTGAATGGCTTTGTATTAGCACATTTAATGTTACTATAAAAAAAAAAAAAAAACCCACCTGAAGCTGGGTCCTTTATGAAGAAAAAAAAATTTAGCTCACAGTTAGGAAGAATCCCAGACAGCTCAGCTATATCAAAGGTCTCATGTTAGGTGGTATCATGGGAGAGAGAGAGAGAGAGAGAGAGAGAGAGAGAGAGAGAGAGAGAGAGAGAGAGACAGAGATCAACCTTCTCTGAAGTAGGGAGAACTATCTTAACCACTTCTAGACAACACCCCCAAATGACACTCCACTAGGCTCCAGAATCTCTCACCACCACCATATTTAAGATCACCCTTCTGGTCTGCGCCAGCACTGGCTCACCTAAGGTGAGGAGTCGGCAGACACCCCCACGATCCCTAGAGGACTGCCCATGCGATCTTAGGATCATTGGTAAGTGGAACACAACATCTGCTCCAATCCAATTGTGACGGGCCTGTGACAGCCGGAACAAGGACACCAGAGGCTTTCCTGACCAGAGGCTCAGGTTCCTTTTGATCAGTTACGGTTTACCTTGGTTTCGAAGAGACCAGACAGTTCCATGGTCCTCAAAGGAGGCACCACTTCCAGGCACTGTAACACACCCAGGATCGTAGGACAACAAGATCCTGGGATAACAGGAGCTGTGGCACACCAGTATTTGAGGGTCTCAGAGGAGCTTGACTGCCAAGAACTCTGACACACCCAGAATCTCAAGGCTCACAGGAGCCCACAATCAAATGATCACAGAGAAAGCTGGACTCTGAGAAGTTCTGAATCAACTGGGATTATAGGAAAGACAGGCTCCAATCAGATTTATTGAGGGCAGCAAGCACTTGAGATAATCAGATGGCAGGAGGCAAGCATAAGAAGAGAAGCAACAGAAACCAAGATTACTTGGCATCATCAGAACCAAACTCTCCCACCATATCAAGTCCTGGATACACCATCACACCAGAAAANCAANACATGGATCTAAAGTCACTTCTCATGATGATGATGGAGGACTTTAAGAAGGAAATACAGGAAAACACAAATAAACAGCTAGAAGCCTTTAAAGTGGAAACACAAAAATCCCTTAGAGAGTTACAGGAAAACACTACCAAACAGGTGATGGAATTGAACAAAACTATCCAAGATCTAAAAATGGAAGTAGAAACAATAAAGAAAACCCAAAGGGAGACAACTCTGGAGATAGAAACCCTAGGAAAGAAATCAGGAACCTTAGATGTAAGCATCAACAACAGAATACAAGAGATGGAAGAGAGAATCTCAGGTGCAGAAGATTCCATAAAGAACATGGACACAATAATCGAAGAAAATGCAAAATGCAAAAGGATCCTAACTCAAAACATCCAGGAAATTCAGGACACAATGAGAAAACCAAACCTACAGATAATAGGAGTAGATGAGAATGAAGATTATCCACTTAAAAGGCCAGCAAATATCTTCAACAAAATTATAGAAGAAAACTTCCCATACCTAAAGAAAGAGATGCCCATGAACATTCAAGAAGCCTACAGAACTACAAATAGACTGGACCAGAAAAGAAATTC
>NC_034594.1:52323547-52335172 GCF_900095145.1 Mus pahari
AATTTGTAAAACACATGAAACTGAAGAACGAAGACCAAAATGTGGACACTTCGCCCCTTCTTAGAATTGGGAACAAAACACCCATGGAAGGAGTTACAGAGACAAAGTTTGGAGCTGAGACGAAAGGATGGACCATCCAGAAACTGCCCCACCCAGGGGTCCATCCCATAATCAGCCACCAAACACAGACACTATTGCATATGCCAGCAAGACTTTGCTGAATGGACCCTGATATAGCTGTCTCTTGTGAGGCTATGCCAGTGCCTGGCAAACAGAAGTGGATGCTCACTGTCAGCTATCAGATGGAACCCCTCTTTTGGGCCCCCAAAAGAGGAGCTAGAGAAAGTAGCCAAGATGCTGAAGGGGTCTGCAACCCTATAGGTGGAACAACAATATGAACTAACCAGTACCCCAAGAGCTCGTGTCTCTAGCTGCATATGTAGCAGAAGATGGCCTAGTCAGTCATCATTGGGAAGAGAGGCCCCTTGGTCTTGCAAACTTTATATGCCCCAGTACAGGGGAACACCGGGGCCAAGAAGTGGGAGTGGGTGGGGAAGGGAGCGGGGTGAGGGGAAAGGGGACTTTTGAGATTGCATTTGAAATGTAAATGAAGTAAATATGAAGTAATAAAAAATTGGAAAAAAGAAAGATCACCCTTCCAACACACAGTCATTTAGGGGACAAACTCAAGCCACATCCAAACAAGTCAAGCTTTCTCATCCAAGTTTCCATACCTACTCATTAGAATTCATTTGAATATTTGTCTCTAAATCATTAGAATTAATTTTAGTATTTGTCTGTAAATCAATAGCTTCCACCCTCCTCTCCATAAAAACCTAATGTCTGCTTTTCAGAGGTTCCAAACATCATGACATCAAAGTCTTTTTATAGCCAATATGACTATGAGTTAGGGGCCTGTTCCTCAAATTGTGTTTCAGGGAATACTAGCCACAGGCGATGCCACATTATCTCCCTACTGTCCATGAAAAAGATCCTGTAGTAGTCAACTAAGATTGGAAACCCCTTATATCATACAGGTACTCCTTGGGAGAACTTTTATGCACAAGTAAAATATTTCATAACTCCTTAAAAACAAAAAAGAGTATTAAACTTTGTTTAGCACAATATATTTAAATAGCATCCATGAGCAACCCTATGCACAAACCTCTGCAGAAAACAGAGAAACGCTGCCTTGGAAAATAATGGCTTTCACTCTCCTTTGTTGTTCTATAATTCCTGGAAGGAATAATAATAGCCTCTATTCATTCAGCTCCACCATTTTCCCCAAGTGCCTTTACAAATATCATCTCATCTTATAATATTTGAAGTTCCAGACCAACAATATTCTTCAAATTCCTTCTTTTCCTTTCTTTGAAGTAGAATCCCAAAAGATACCAATTAGGTAGCTCTATCTCAGAAAGTTAATACCCACCTCTACCTTTTTTTTTTTTTTCAGATCAAAAGGGTGAAGTTTTCTACTGCTTAAAACCTGTGCTCCTGGCAGATTTTTATCAATTTGAGGAACTTCTTAAAATGCATTTTGTAAATGTCAAAGATTAACACTTCTCAGCTCCCTTAAGAGATTTACTTCCCAGACATTTATTCCAATACAAACTACCTTCTGTTAAGTATTACTTTACAAGGAACACAATCACCAGTAAAATATTTTAAAAGAAAATGAGGGGTTTCTCCTATGGAGCATTTTAATGGATCAAAGACTTCCTTTCCTTAAAAAAAAAAAAACTGCATTTAAAAACAGTAAAATCGGGGTGCCAACTTGATTCATTGTTGGGTTTCAGCTTTAAGGGGACTGTCTGGGGAAGGAAAAGATGTTACTTTCCTCACTCAAAGGAACTCACCTCTGCAGCTCCCACTTCAGTGAGTCTGAATTTTGTTCTACTCACACCCTCCGCACTTCTCTCCTGAACTCCCCGGATGTAAGGACATTCGCACTTGAGCTGGTATGACCCTTAGCTCTTTACTAAGTCATCAGTTAGTGAGTCTTAAGCTAACTTTATCTTGGGTTTTCATCATTCTTTATAAAATAACAAATTGATAAGAGTTGGATGCTGTGAGGCTAACACTGGAACAAAGGCAAAGCACCTCCTACGCTGCCCCAACGCACAGCAGGTAACCAGTAGGTAGTCAGTAGCAGGTAGCCAGTAAGCAGGACTGCATATGCGCCTTGGAAAGCTGTAGTCAACAGAGATAACCATTAGCTATTTTCATGCCTTGTGATTTCAACTCACTCTGAGGAAGTGGAAGAAGGTTTGTCTTTGGTCTCTGTGGACCCACACCCTGAACCATTTTTAACTCAACACACAAGAACCCCAGTCATCCCACAGTGACAGTTGTGTGGGGCACCAGGGCAGGCTGCCTACCCTCAGCAAGGGAGACCCGAAGAGTCCTTGTTATTTCTCCACAGCTGTGGTCATAAACTGTGCGAGAGGGTGTGCACCATCAGAATATCAGTAGACCCAGAAGGGAGTCAAAGCAAGCACTGCTAAAACACTGTTTGGTAGAAGGTATCAAAACTCTCCTCACCTCCAAACCCAGAGAGGTCATATCTACAAATGGAAAAACCACCACCAATGAACTGCTGTGGGTCACAATCACTGGATCCCAAAAGAAGCCAAGTGACACCAGTTCAGTTCCCTTCTTCCTGTTAGCTGCCCACGATTCATCTCTTCAAGAGGATGGAGACATTTTGGTCTCAAATAGTGACTATATATGTACTATTTTGGCAAGGGGGATGGTGGCAAGGAAGGTGACCTTAACCCCCTTCCGCAACTGCCCTCTACTCCCTCTCCCAGAAGCTGGTGGCAATGTGGGCAACACCAGCCATGCAGGGAATATCTGCTTCTACTGAGGACCCTTTACGCCTCTACCCTGTAACTCTCCTACTATCTCTGTGTCCCTTGGGAATCTTCCCTAGATGGCCTGAGGTATCACCTGCAGCTAGAATGTCTGGCCCAACATGCTTTGCACAGTCACTGTATCTGGAACCCCCAGGCCTGGGCAGAAAGCTGAACAACCTGGCCTTGCAGACAAGGACAATGGGTCTGCAGAGCCTGAGCATTCCAGTCTCCCACATTCAGTGGAAGGCGGGGAAGAAAGGTCATTAATGCAGACGGTTTATGTTTTCCCAAGCCAGCATTCCTCACAAACAGCTGTGTTTATACAAAGCTAGAAGAGAAGGAGGGAGGGAGGGAGGGAGGGAGGGAGGGAGGGAGAGAGAGAGAGAGAGAGAGAGAGAGAGAGAGAGAGAGAGAGAGAGCAAGAGAGGAGAAAGGACAGTGTCCTGAGGATGACATCATTCGGTGTTGTCTTCTTGGGCTGTCTCCCACGGGAGAGGGAGGGCTGCAGCAGGAAGAGTTGGTACCAGGTAAGTATAGGCAGCTTGGCAATGTGTGCATACAATTAGGAATGGCATTTCCCTGCTCTCCCCTCTGTCCACCCTACCCTCAGCATCCTAATATGTTTACACAGAAAGCTCTTTTTCCTTGTAGCAGCACCCACCCTCAGAAGAAGGTTAGATTCAGAACTCAGGTTCACTCTTTCTAATCTCTTCAACAACTCCCCCAACCCCAGAAGAAAAGCATGACAGGAGGTAGAGTCATTAAAGTGAATTAAAATGCATCCAGATTAAACCCAAACCATTCCCATATCAAACAAAGGCCTCTTTCACACAGACACCAGCCCTGTAAGCAGAGATTAGGGAACAAATTCTCAGAGCCTAGAAGTAGGAGACAGGCTAGCACTTAACCTCCCTGGCTAGACCTCAAGAACTCAACTTCTGCCTGAGTCAGAAGCTTCCGCCTGCAATTGGAAGGGGGCTTCAGAGCAGGACCTGGACCCCTGCCCGAAATACTTCATTGAGCCAGGTGTGTCCTTAACGCAATCCAGATGTAATGAAATGTGACCCTCTCCTAGATTCCTGCATCGGGGTCTAAGGTAGGGGGTCCTCCACAGCCCCTCTCAACCTTCTCTGCAACCCTTTTATTGAGCACCTGCCTTGTGTCTGGCTGAGCCATGACAAAGACTTGGCCAGGATAGGCATCTTGCTGTAGAGGATCAACTTGAGGAAGCAGGTTGGCTGTGAGTGAGGTTCACTACGTCACAGACCAAAAGATATGGGAAGGCCAGTAAAGATAGTACAGATGACCCTTCATCTGGAAGGCTCAAGAGAACATCAGAGGAAACAGTGACCCACGAACAAACACAGTCTTAAAAGAGTAGACGTTCAACCTGGTAGAGTTAGGCTAAGGATGGAGAAGGAGAAAAGGGAAGACATTTCAAGCAGAGAGTGTAGAAGGGCCAAAGGCATCAAAGATTGAAAGAGCACATTACCATTCCCAAGAGGAGCAAAGTAGGGATGTTGCAAAAGATAATGGGGCTATGAGCTGGTGGGAAGAGCTATGCGCTGGTGGGAGGAGCTATGTGCTGGTAGGAGGAGCTTGGTGCTGATGGGAGGAGCTTAGTGCTGGTGGGAGGAGCTATGTGCTGGTGGGAGGAGCTAGAAGAAAGCACTCTTCTGGCTTCAGTGCTATTGGTGGATTTCAAGCAAGGCTCACTGCATAGTCAGATGTGTACTATAGGCTGGTTGTACTAGGAAGTACCCAAGGCTGCAGGCACAGAGACCAGTCCAAAAGCAAGCTTTAAAACCCAAATAAGCGTTTGTAAGGGTTGGGTGTGAAGTAGTGGCAATACAGGAGATATTTCTTCATGTGGCATATTAAAGAAAGAAAGAATGGAATCAACTGTCCTTACTTGGATATGATGCAGTAGGGAAGGTAGCTTTAAGGCTAAGGGGCTGGAGGAATGTCTTCCCAGTCCCCTAAGCAGGAATTTTAAGGAAAGGAAGCTGTTGGGGAGATGTCTGTCGCCTCTCAAGTACTTTCTCTGGTCTTTTACTAATATTTCTCATATCTGTCCTGGCTTCACCTGCCAGTTCTATGTGGCTCCCACCCGCTTGGACCAAATGCTTTCTGGTTTAACTTTCTGCCTGAATGTTCCCTGCTAGCCCCATCCCTGCACAGGGCTCCTCTGGCTGGGATGGTTGGTGTGCCTAAAGAGTCTAGTCGACCAGAGGTTCTCAGCCTGTGGGTCATGACCCTCTTTGGGGTGGCATTTCAGATATCTTGCATATCAGGTATTTACATCACAAGTCATAGCGATAGTAAAATTACAGCTATGAAGTAACCATGAAATAATCGTACGGTTAGGGTCACCACAGCCTGAGGAACTGTTTCAAAGGGTCTCAGCATTAGAAAGGTTGAGAACCCGTGACGTGGTCTCACAGGTACACAGCCCAGATGATGAACGTCCACCTGCTGAAAGACTCCCTGTGTCTGTAGACCACAAATCTGGGCCACCCACTTGCCCGTGGCCATTTTGCAGCACTCTTTGTTGGGGCCCCCACCTTCCTAGTTTTCTGATCCCTTTTCTAAGTTCCTCCTTAGGATCATTTTCCCAAATGAGTCATTCACACACATGACAGTTGATTTTATGTGTCAGCTGGGCACATAAAATACTGTTCAAATACTGTTCTGGGTATGTTCTGTGAGGGTGTTTTCAGAAACATGTGAGTAGACACTGAGTCGCACAGATTGCTCCTATCATACTGATGGGTCCCATTGGGTCAACAGGAAAGCCAACTAAGTGAAAAGATTTGCCTCCCACGCACCAACAAAGGGGATGTGGAAGCAAGCAACATTCAGACTTGGGACTACAGCATCAGCTCTCCAGCCCTCATCAAACTTTAAAAAAAAAAAAAAAAAGATTATAATATAATATAATTACATTTCCCCCTTTCCTTTCCTCCCTCCAAACTCTTCCATATACCCACCCTTCCCTGCTCTCCTTTAAATTTGTGTCTTCTTCTTTCATTAATTGTTATTGCATGCATATATGCATATGAATATACCTATATATTCCTAAGTAGAACCTGCTTAGACTATAATGTTACTTGTACGTATGTTTTCATGGATGACCATTTAGCACTGAAACCTAACTGGTGTGCTCTTCTCTGGGCAGGAGGGACCGCCCCTCCAGCTCCTAGCTTTCCTCCGTTTCTTACAGTTCTTTTCCTAAGATGGAAGCCTCCTGCATCCACTTTGCCATGTTCCCTGGTATCATGCTTGTTCCGCTCAAGTTTGGGAAGCCATGCCGGTGAGATATTATGAGTGTAGCTTCTGATGCCTCTAGGAAACATGATCTCACAGCAAACTCCCTGATCCTCTGGCTCTTACAATCCCTCTTCCCCCTCTTCAACAGTGTCTCCTGAGCCTTATAGCAGGAGTGTTTTGTAGATATATTCACTGTGACTGAGATCTACAATTCTGCATTTATTTAGATTGCTCAGCAACCTTTAACTACACACACACACACACACACACACACACACACACCACGGATACACTACAGCGCATACACTACATCTTCTCTGGAGAATTCTCACTAGTACAACATACAAGTCTTTGTGTTGAACTCTGCTTTCTGGACAACTCTGCTAAGGATCAAATGAAAGATGTTGGACTTGAAAAGAAATAAAACACACTGTGATGATTATTAACTGTGGCAACCACAATCATGTGCAAAATAGGCCTCTGGGTGTGCCTCCAGAGGATTTTAACTGCATTAACTAAAGTGGGTACATCTACCTTTGTGGAGGGGAGGGGAGTGATTGGTTGGTTGGTTGGTTGGTTGGTTGGTTGGTTGGTTGGTTGGTTGGTTGGTTAGTTTGAGACTGAGTCTTACTAGATAGCCCTGGCTGGCCTGAAACTCACTTTGTAGATCATCCTGGCCTCGAATTCCCAGAGCTTCACCTGAGTACTGAGATCACAGGTTTCCGTGGTCTTGCCTTCTTTGCCTTCACTGTCATGTGCCTAGAAAGATTTCTGACCTGGTTGCAAAGGTCAAAACTCAGAAAAATAAAAGGTGGACAGAAAGTTAGGCCAGTGAATATTTAATTAAAATTTCCCTAGCCTACCATTTTGAAAAAACGAAATGGAAAAGCTATGTGTTTTTGATATTTTACTTTAGCTACTTCAACAGCCCTGGGGGTAGCAGGGAGAGGAAACTCTTTTCCCATTTCATCCTGGAGGAATCTTAACTTACTTTCATCTTCTAATTACTTGCGCTTGTTTTAACATCTGGGCACATTCTGCAGCCTCCGACAGTTTTATGCGGCTTATACAGTACAAAGCACAGAGGACTCGCATTCCTAGGCCCACAGTTTCACTGGTAATGTTCAGAGGGGCGGAAGTTATTCTTTATAGGCTCATGGCTCATCTACATGGTCAGACCTGCAATGTGTCCAGGATCAGGCCAAGCATCCCATAGGCCTCTGACTTGTCTGCCCTATGAAGCTCAGCTCACCCCACATGGCTTTCCCCTGGTTTCCTTCACCACATCCATTAATGTGTATACACACATTTACCTTTGATTTTTGGTAATTATCTGGCTCTGCTCGTCTGCAAGATCCTCCTCAAAAGGTGGCCATGGTGGGCGTCTCTGGACCTCTGCCTTCCAGCCCTATATGAAGCATGCCATAAGTGCTCACTAAATGCTGTTAAGTATCAGCTCGGAAAGCAGCTGGACCAAAAATGTGCAGCATATTAAACCTTATGACAGAATTAACTATCCTCCCGTCTCAGCTGGTCTCTCACTTGAAGACTGAGAAGAACAAAAATGGGCTGGGAAAGCATCCGAGTTACGGGGGCCATGGAGCCCTGGAACAAGCTGAAATAGGAGAAAACCCACTAAAGCGTGATGACCCCAAGAGCCAGGAAGCAGAGTTCAAACAGGAGCCAGTTGGGAGTCTGGGTGGGTCGTTGATTTTTGAATCAAAGGATAACCTTGCATAGCCATTGTATTGGCTGAGCCTAGGATCTCCTAGGAAATCACACCTGTTTGTTGTTTTTAGGTATGTTGGCAGAGCTTCATAATTTAAAGAGCAAATTAAGTAGCAGTTTATAACAAAATATGAACATAGAAAGAGGACTGTTTGAGAAGAGGAATACAATCAGTGGGAGGGGAAAGGAGACCATAGAGGGTAACCAGTGGATGACTGTCATCATATTCCTGACAGACAACCATGAACACTCCACAATGATCCCGTTATCAGCATCATGAATATATAGCACTAGAAAGTAGCACTTGGTTCACCTGAAACATTTCTAAAATTAGAATATGTATTTACTTGGTATTTATCTAAAGGTTGAGACAATTAAAATATAACATTCATATCTGTAGATAAAAGTTGACATCTTCTTGCCAGACTTAGCTACAGCCTCCAGATCCATGTAGGTAAATGGTAACTGGCTATTCTTCAGGTCAACAGGGCTGATTTCCAAGTAGATACCTAAGGAAGATTATATGGAAGAGAGAGAATGTTTAGCTGCTTAACATCCATCTCTCCCTCCATTCCTTCTTCCTGATGAGGGAAACTCCATTTCCTGAGTCCTTCACAATTGGATGTGGTCATGTTACTGATTTCTAATCAGCAGCATGGCAAATGAATGGATGTGTGCTGTACCCAAAAGACCTCTGACATACAAAACTTTCATGCCCCTTGTCCTTCTACAGATAACAGTACAGAGAAACACGGAGAATGTGGAAGTCCAAATCAAAATGATGGAGCAACAGGATGGCTGGGTCTCCACACTTAAGCATTCAGCCATACAAATTTTAGACTTTATTATGTTATTGTATATGGTTTTTTATAGTAATAGATATCACCCTAGTAACCTGGCAATACATCTTAATCTTTTGGGAGTTTTCCAACACATTATATTTTGCATAGTTTGTATAATATGGGAGGGAAAATTGTCTCCTGGAAACTTGATGAGGATCTAGTTTTTCATGAAACATATTCACATAGCTATATGCCTTCAAATAGCTTCTCAAGCTACAACCCTTTACTGTTGATACTTTTCTGATTTTCCTGAGGGAAGTTGTATCGGTCTTTATTAAAAGAAAACAAACCCTTTCTATCTTAGAAATAAAATGCATGAAGTGAACATCTAATAACGTCCCTGCTATTTCCAACATCAGGGTTGAATATTTAGGGAATAAAGGCTTCTTCTAAGATTGTAGCTATATGCATATATAGTAGAAGATGGCCTAGTCGGCCATCATTGGGAAGAGAGGCCCCTTGGTCTTCCAAACTTTATATGACCCAGCACAGGAGAATGCCAGGGCCAAGTAGTGGGAGTGGGTGGGTAGAGGAGTAGGGTGGGGGAGGGCATAGGGGACATTCAGGATAGCATTTGAAATGTAAATGAAGAAAATATCTAATAAAATAAATTTTTAAAAAAGAAAAAATACAAATGCCCTCTCACAAAAAAGATTATAGCTATAATAACAACCTAATATAATATAATATAATATAATATGACTGTGATGTAATAATAGTCACACTAAAATATAGGCCCAAATTGTATGTTGTATGTCAAAAAATTTTCAGAGTTGTATGGAAGGTTCTTCAAAGCAAAACTTGAAATGAAAGCAATGTTTGTGTTTTATATTTATAATCCAATGACCAAAAAATGTACTTGGAAAGGTCTCAAAATTATTAACCAGAACAAAGTCACGAAGACTGTTTTTTGTTTTTTGTTTGTTTTTTTTTTTCCTATGAATTTCTCTTAGAAACGGTGATCAAGAACCAGGGATGGCCTCCATGATCCCTGCAGTGCACAGTTACAGCATTAAATCAGATTTTATGTGCAATCACAGGTTAGAAACTCACCCAAGACATAACAGCCCTACCTGGACTGGGCTCCAAACCGTTTCTGTATGAGAGAACTGAGTGCCCATCTGAAGGAGGACAGAGAGAGTAGAAAAGGGAAAACAACTGTGATATGCACCCAACTGCATCAGGTCCCAAATGGATGCACTGAACACAGGGTTCACCTCTGAGGAACCTCATCCGTCCTCAGAGAGCTTAGAGCCACCATGGAGCATCCCCTGGTTACTGCATACTAACCCTGGGAGCCTTGAAGGGAGATGTTGCCCCACAGGGTAAAAAAAATAAATAAAAAGTGATACAAACAGACAGAGTCGATTAAGGCATGCCTGAGTTCAAGTCCAGTGCTTTTCATGTTTCATGTGACCTTTAGCAAGTTATGTTACCTTGACTCGGCATGGGCTTATGGTATTAGCCAATTGAAGGGGCCATTTGAAATGAATGGGAAATGAGGTCCATGTCTGCTCCCACTCTAAAACTTGACATCCAGACACAAGCTACTTATTCTTAGTGTCTCTACTCCATGGCCCTAAAGTACTGGATTAAGCTCTCCATTTCTAGGAAGGAGGGGACACCCTGTCGCTACAGACCAGAGCTTCAGAAGCTACTCTGTGTCCTACCCAAGTCACGTGGTAGAAGGGCAGAAGTCGCTTTTTCTTTTTGTTTTTCTTTTTCAAAACATTCAAGAAGCTTAAGGAAACAATCTTGATGAGACCCTGTGAAGATGTAATTCTAGATGGCCTCCCAGATGGACCAGGCCTGCCAGGGAAAAGCTGGAGACCTCAAAGGGGAAAGAAAGCTTCCACACAACGGACATGTAGGTCCCTGGGAACAGATGATCTAAGGTTGAACCAAAATAAACTCACCATAGCCTAAATATTAGGACAGGCAAAACCCACTCCCAGAACACCAAGCCCTCCAATCTCATGGCCAGACTGGAGATGGCTCCCAGATGGAAAAAGAGCATCACATGAACTATGGCCATCCCTCTTGATGTGGGGTGTGGCTCAGGGTGTGGCTCCTGTCAAAATGTCAGAAGACAATGTGAAGTTGCTGGCAGTTGGCAAATCACTTCCAAGTTAGGAAAAGAGGTAAGCTAGTGCATTCTCCTTTACAGGGGTATCTAGTTCTGCCTCTCAAGGCAATCATTACACTGTGCTCAGTTTATTCTCTCTCCAGATTCATTCCTTTTGACCTTTGCTAAGGCTTGGGTGCTAACCACTGCCATTCCCTCGGTATCTAAGAGCACCACTCATCTCAGCCTGCCAGAGCAGAAGCTGGGCTTTGCTATGGCCTCAGGCATACATGCAATGGTGTGCTCCACACTGCAACTGCAGCATCCAATTCTAACTAGCTGCTTCCTGGAGGCTCTGGCATTCCCCAGAAGCAGCCTGAAAAGGTAAGCTTTGGATGGTGAGATTCAAAAGATGGGAAGGAACCAGATAGAAAATTCTCCCTCCTCCGTCTTCCAAGGAACTGTCCGACTACTCCATGGAACCACACAACCCGATGTGTCTTCTTATAAACTGAGATGCATCTGATAGCATGCCACCTGGATTTTCCACCTCTTTTTTCCTGCCTTGGGTTGATACATTTCACTCTTCCCACCCTAGATCTGACTTTCAGATGTTAGTATGTTTGCTTGAATGCTTGAGTATTTAGCCCAGGAACCCTCATTTCAGTTCCTCTTTCTGTTTATGAAGGAACTCATTCAGGCAGACTACCCACCCCTAACTACTTAGCTACTATATATTTTTCCTTTGTAAAAGTGTGCGTCTCCAGTGACAGACAAGTAGATCAATGGAATAGAATTGAAGATCCAGAAATGAATCCACACACCTATGGTCACTTGATCTTTGACAAGGGAGCTAAAACCA
>NC_034594.1:52335183-52346204 GCF_900095145.1 Mus pahari
AAAAAGAAAAAAAGTGTGCGTCTCAACTGGAAGTAGTCTTGTACACCTCTGTAGTTCTTAAAATAACTCCTATTTCCTTTCTTTTCATTTCATGTATTTTAGGTTGATAGCTTGAGTTTGAAGTCTTAGGATGTCGTTGTTTTATCAGAATGATAATACAAATCTATGTGCATGCCTTTACAGAAATCTAAAGAGAAAATCTCATTCTCAGAGACCCTGAGCAAGAACTGAAGTGTGCAGCTGTGTGGCTTTAACAAGTGTCCTTTAACAAGTGGAAGAATTCACCCAGAGGAATTGTTTCCCAGAGTCTAATTCAAAGAATGCCAGGTGCATGGGCTAAGTAGATACTCTTAAAACAAAATAGGGGCTGTTCTCAAATAAACTTGGGTGACAGAAGGTTAAACAAAATTAAATAGTTCCTTCCCCTTGCTCATAGGATTTCTGAGACATCATAGCACAGACTAGTGTTATTTTTCTGGAGAAAAACATTCATAGCTTCTTTGGGGGAGGGTTGAGATGGATCTTACTATTTATTACTGGATGTCTTGGAAATCACTATGTAGATCAGGCTGGCCTTGAACCCACAGAGATCCACCTGTCTCTGCCTCACAAGTACTGGGATTGAAGGCATGAACTACTACACCCATCAGTTCATGGCATTTCTTTATTCCCCCTGAACATCCCAGAGGAGTCTACAGCAAAAACCTCCTGCTGTTACCGGAGTACCAGCCTCTGAAAAGACACCCTCCCACTTTCTCTCAGAACTTCAAGTTACAAAGTATTTAGGTCCTTGTGGAAAATGCCACAGATGTACAGAGTCAACCTGACACTTCCATCCCTTTGAGAAAATATTAGAAAACAATTTCCGGGCTACTAAAGTAATGAAAACTAACGCTATCCACTAATAATCAAAATCCTGATGCTGGAGAGATGGCTCACTCTGTGAAGTGAGCAAGCCTGATAACCTGAGTTTGGATGACCAGAATTCAGGCCAAGCCACATGTGGTAAAGCCCATCTATAATCTCGATGTCCCAATAAGAGACGGGAGGCTGAGACACGACAATCTCCAGATGTTCACAGGCCAGGATACTCATCATTAAAGACAACCTACAAAAGATCCTGCCTCAAACAAGGCAAAGGTGAATGAGCAGTGAAAGCTGACACCTGAGGCACATACACGATGCATACATAAAAAGAAAGTCTCTAGGCAGAGCCTACTGTCTTCCTGGAGAGCTCTAACCACAGATCAACTGGCATCCATAGTTTTCCCATTTCCTTTCCATGTTCTGTGGCAGCTCTGGTCTACCACCCTCAGTCTCACAGTGACTGTCCCAGGAGAATGAGGAACCATGGCTCAGCTTGATTGTCTGTGTATTCTCAGACATTGGGGCCCAAATTAACTCTGCTCAGCCTGAGTCTAGATCTCAGGCATTCTCTTCCCCTACCTACCCCACCTACCCCTGCTCCCAGCTTCTTCTATTCTAGGTTTAATATCATTCAACAAAAATATGGCTGCTGTTAGCCCTCAGGCTACCTAATGCAGGGAGGTGGGAGGAGTGAAGGCCTCAGTAAGCCCCCTGGTAATATGTGGTGGAAATGAGCTGCTCATGGAAGCCAGAGCTCCCCATAAACCCATGTATTAAAGAGCCCACCTGGGGAAACTTCAGGAAGAACAGAGAAGCATGATGGGAAGGATGCTGTAAGGCAGGGGCCAGACCAAACACGGAGCTGGGTTTGTCATAAAGGGAAGGGTCTTTGGGGACTAGGCAAAACATCTGTCTCCTGCTATTATGCATGAGAAATTTCACTGGCTTGCCCAGAACCATGGCATAAATTAGTGGTCCAGAACCTGGCTCCTGTGAGCCTCTCCAGGATTAGTGTGAATCATGGAAGCTTGGGGCTCAGTGATGTCAGTGATAGGGTACAAACTGCATGGTTAAGGTTTTTAGTTTTCTGCCTGCTTCCCATTCTTCCCCAAAAGGTAGAGTGGGGTGGGAGGAAGCAGTAGAAATATGGAGGAAAGTACCAACATACTTCAGAAGATATTTAGGAGATGGTCTGTATTCTGGTTTCTTCTATTACAGCCAGATAACTAAACCAGATTTAATGGTTTAATTAAGGGAACAACTGCTGGAATGTAGAAGAAAGAAGAGGGAGGAGAAATGGGAGGCTTTCACACAGCTCCTGGCTGCTCTCATTAAGCAGAACATGCCTTCTTCCTGTACCCTGTGACCTGCAGGCTCCCAGAAAGATGGGCTGGTACCTCCCAAGGATGCTGAGTCCCTAACCCCAAAAGGGGAAGGGGTCTTTATGTTTTCATGTAAATTCTCACTTGGCTGCACAGGCCAGAGGGAAGCCATCAGCACCATGGGTGTAACCCAACCCCAGCTGATGGGAAACGTCTGCAGGGTCCCAAGGAGTCCTACAGACTGCAGCAATCTGGAAAGTCTGCCTGTCTTCCCAGCGCTTTGCAGCCCAGATCCACAGACTCAGCACGCAGTGTTCTCCAGAACAAGCGAAGCATGAAGGGAACACCCCAGCCAAGGAAAGTGATAGCTCAAAGCCAGGGAGTATTCCAGGCTAACCATTCCCAGTATCTGTCAGCCTGCTACCTCACATCTTTGTAAAGCTAGCAGTCAGAACAGCAGCTCTTCTCAGGCTTTCGGGAATCATGAAGCAAAAACACTTTCTTTTGTACGGCATCCCACCACATGAGCTCTGGTTGGTGCCACAAGTGCCACTTAGAAAAGCGCCACTGCTCAGGGCTTCACATGATTCACATGGTTGGCCAGGACAGCACAAGGTAGTTTCTAGCAGAAGTGCCATTTACTTCTGTCTTTCAGGGACTCTGTTAATCACTGCAAGCAGCACAGGGCAGAGCAACAGCTCCCAGGAACTTTTGTCATCAAAGACCATTGGATGCTGTTGTATCCAAAGCCTTTCTGAATGTGTATATGTTGATTGATAGATCATAAAAGACTAGGCATGATGCACAGATGAGAGCAAGAGGGAGAGGAGATAGACGTATATGAATTTGTAGATGGAAGGATTAGATATGTAAGGATGGATAGATTAGGTAGATAGATAGATAGATAGATAGATAGATACATACATACATACATACATACATACATACATACATAATATGTAGATGATAAGTAGGTAGGTAAATAGATAGATAAATGATAAATATGTAAGAGATAGGCAGACCCTTCCCTCCCTTCCCCCTCCACCTTTGATCTTCTGTTTCTCCTACTTTTTACTACTTTTCTCCTAATCTCTTCTACTTTTCAGGTCCTGTGATTACACTGGGGCTGCCTCACTAGATTAATCTCTTTATTTTGAGATCCACTCATCGGAAATCTCCATGTCCCCTTTGCGGTGTAGCCTAAGATTTGCACAGGATCCATGGTGAGTTAGTTCGTTCCTTTTCTGACCCCTGTCAGAATGAAATGCCTCTAGAAACAACTACAGAAAGCCAGGGTTTGTTTGCTTCACGTTTTCAGACTTTTTAATCTGTCATGGCAAGGCATGGTGGAGCAGTTTATCATGGTAGACAAGAACGAGAAAGGATCCCAAGAACAGGATAGAACTAGCCCCCAAGGGCATGTCTCCAGTGATTCACTTCCTGTAGATAAGCCCCACCTCCTAAAGTTCAGGTACCCTCCCAAAATAGCACCACCATTTCCGAACTAAGTCTTCAACCCATGAGCCTTAGGGGACACTCCATATTCACATCATAGCATAAGAAGCAGTATGGTCATCTCTGCAGAGCCACTGTTCTGCTTGCAATAGGGGCCAGTTGACCTCAGCCTATGGTTTTGTAATACACACATTACAGTTTATGGACAGCTAGGATTGGTGCCACGATACATAGCTCTCTTTCTTGTAGCCTACAGAGGACCTAATGTGGTTCTTCTGCCCATCTACCTGACAAGACACAGCCATCAAATGCTTCCTTTCATCCCACCTCCCACTGCCTCTTTAAGGTAGCTTAGGGAGGTTATAAGATGTGTGGAGTGAAGAATCCAGCTGGAACTGGAATGGAATTTTTAGGGAACTGAGAACTTCGGGGGAATAAGGGCACAAGGAAGACAGCACATCCCCAGCAGGACTCTGAGATTTCCCTCTCCTCAAATTCAGACGAAAGATGAAAGACAGGTTTCTATAAAGTGTTCATCACCGGTTCCCTTTGCTTCCCTTTCTAGGTCCACTGGAGGATGCTTCCCTCAGGGAAGAGCAGGCTATAACTGTCAGAGGACTAGCAATATGGGGAGCAGCCTTCAACCAGTAGCAGACAGAAACCAGTGGGTAAATTCTGTAGTGCCCCTAGTGCTTTGGGACACTCCTGAGTCATGATCTCTACACAGGATCCCAAGGAAACCTTCAGGTTGCCCAGTTCCTACAGCAGTAAACTTAACCATTTGTGCAACCAGGGTAAGCAATCTGTCCCAGTTTGCCAGGGACTTTCACTAGTGAACACTCTATGTCCTACACATAAAGAATCTCCTGGGAAAATGGGATGTTTGGCTGTTGTAAGCATTATTTGTTCACTACCCTGACTCTCCTCTTCTTCCTTTCATTTCCTTTCCTTTCATTTTCCAAATACCCAGTGTTACTTCCTGATATGGCTTCCAAACAAACTACCTCTACCCAAATACTCAACCCAAGGGCAGCTTTGGGAGCAACCAAACCATTATAAACTCTGGGGTCCAATTTTTGTTTAACATACAAGACTAGGTCACCATGGCCACACATGCTGTGCCCACTTAAGACTCCAGAAGATGGCCATTCCCAGACTGAGTTGCAAACTCTCTTGCAGAGTGTATGGCAGGTCCTAATAACAGCTGGTATCTGGGGGCCCCCTGTCAGTTTGTGCTAGGATTAAACTCTCCTTTCCCCGCCTCCCATCACATGGAAAGAGAAGGCACACACTGTAGCAGAAAAAAAAAATCTTCCCATAAAGAAAGCAGATTTAAATCCTCCATAGCCCTTTGCCTCCTCCTCACCCTAACCCTGCCCTGCCCTTTTCCAGATGTTTCCACTTAGTCATGGTGGGGGCTGAGCAGGGGATGAACAGCATGACTTTGCCCGAACACCCTTCACAATCGATTGAGCTGTGGCAGCTGGGCTTGCCCCCCAGATGGGGCGAGCTCAGGGCAGACAGTGATTATACGTGGGAAACCAGAGAGCCTTTGGGACCAGACCACAATGGCTGGCGCCCCTGCAATTCTCTCTCAGCTTCAATTAGCAACTCTGAATTAGGAAGAGCTCTCTCAGCTTTGACACTCCTCCCACAGTTAGCCTCACCTGGGAGACAGCCTGCCCCAGGGAGAAGAGGCAGCCCAAGCGGTGGACATCTGCACACCCCTAATGAGGCTGGCCCAGGATGGAAGCTCGGCTAATTGCTCCAATCGGCCGTGATGTCTGGCTTCCAGCTGCCATGTCTGGCAGCACCATTTGGATGTCTTGAGTTTACTGTAAGGTTGGGATTGAGAGACCCTTAGGAATGGAGGATGTCAGTCGGGACTCATGCTGAAGCAATTAAGGGACATTTGTTGCAGGTGAAGAACGGTGAGATAGTAAAATAAAAATATCACAGCTTGCTGTCATCTTTCCAGGAAATCCATAGTCCCCAGCCTAGACGGACCACTCCAAGAACACTAAGCATGTGGTATGTGATTGCTGAAGCACGAGAAGGCCAGGCAGTGTCCTGTATGCTGAACTAGGAGCCTGGATTCTCAAAGGGCAAATTAACCAGCTTATTGCTGTTCCCCATTCCTGAAAACCAGATGACTCAACTAACTCACCCACCCTAAGCCCTGACCCCATTTAGCCTGAAGCTGACAAGTAGAGGCTTCAGGCTTCTCATTAACACTACCATTTTCAAAGTCCCAGAAAGGACCTTAGCAATAGTGCATGGTAGGCTGACCTCCTCTGAGTCCCCTCTTGCAGAGTGGGATTAGCATTGGAGTGATTTAGCCCAGGGAAAACTGACTCCAGGGCACAACCAGTTTTGCAGTGGGGGCTTCTGTTTACGTGGCTGTAGGAATGACTTCCAGAAATAGGCTTTCTACCCTCTGAACTGACTATTGCATTGTCGTGGCATATAGGTGCCAGAAGACCAACTGTGACATAAACACGTCCTACGGTCCCTAACTGTCTATCTCCACAGGATACAACAGATTCAAGTTCTGAAATCTAAGGAGCAGCACGCTAGCGTGTGATCTGTTATTCAGCCACAGAAACAGGCCTGTACAGGGAGGGTGCAGTTCTCACCAATGCTTAAGCAAAATGAAAAGGTTCTCTCTTACCACATCATAACTCAACATATCTAATTATAAGTGTGCTATACAATGAAATGAAAAGAGAATACTCTGGCAAGGACAAGTGAGTTGGAAAAAAAAAAGTTTATGGCAGGTCAAGAAACAAGAATGTGTTAAAAGAAGCTCATCTTAAATGGGAAAAAAAATGAGATCTTGCATTGCTTTGGTGGTTCAATTTTAAAAGGAAAGAAAGTTATATGTGAACACATGGGAGGATAGGTTTAATTTCTTGCTGATCTTACTGTTATTGACTAATAACAAAACTCATAAAATCACAAGGTCATGAACGGCAAATTGGTTAATGAATGCAATCCGTTTAAGAAGTATCTAAAGTCAGCCAAGATGGCTTATCAACAACAACAAAAGAAAACCTGATTAAAAGATGGCCAAGGACTTTAAAAGATGTCTCTTCAAAGAAAATGTACACGTGACCAATAAGCCAGTGAAAGAATGCTCAACATCACTTATCGCTGGATGATTTAAGTTATGAATTAAAACAATAATTCCACTTTGCATGTAGGAGGATTGCTGTCAGAGGAGTGAGGGGGAGGGGAGATGGAAAGTGTTGGTGAAGATGTGGAGAAACTGGAAGTTTCTTGTAATTATTGGGAATGAGTCATGATGAAACCTCTATGGAAAACAATACATTGATTCCTTCAAACCAGAGTAGACCTACCCCTAATCCAGTGACTGCACTTCTGCTATGGACTCAACATCGGGAAGTAGGGTCTCAAGAAGGTGTGGTTTATGTTCACAACCGTATGATTCTCTACAGTCAAAAGATAGAAGCAGGGCTGGCGAGATGGCTCAGCGAGTAAGAGTGCTGACTGCTCTTCTGTAGGTCCTGAGTTCAAATCCCAGCAACCACATGGTGGCTCGAAACCACCCATAATGAGATCTAATGCCCTCTTCTGGTGCATCTGAAGACAGCTACAACATACTTGTTTATAATAATAAATAAATCTCTGGACCAGAGCGAGCAGAGACTGTGAGCAACCAGGGACTGAGCAACTGGAGTAAGCGGGTCACGAGCAGGGTTGACCAGAGCAAGCAGAGGTCCTAAAAATTCAACTCCCAACAACCACATGAAGGCTCACAACCATCTGTACAGCTACAGTGTACTCAAATACATAAAATAAAATAAATTAATTAATCTTTTTAAAAAATATAAAGATTAAGCTTGTCATTTAAAAAAAGAGATAGCACTGATAAGCGGATATTAGCCCAGAAACTTAGAATACCCAAGATACATTCTGCAAAACACAAGAAAACCAAGAAGGAAGACCATCGTGTGGATACTTCATTCCTCCTTAGAATAAGGAACAAAATACCCATGAAAGGATATAGGTACAGAGACAAAATTTAGAGCTAAGATGAAAGGATGGACTATCCAGAGACTACCCCATCCAGGGATCTGTCCCATCATCAGCCACCAAACCTAGATTCTAATGCACATGCCAGCAAGATTCTGCTGAAGGAACCCTGATATAGCGGCCTCTTGTGAGGCTATGCCAGTGCCTGGCAAACACAAAAGTGGATGCTCACAGTCAGCTATTGGATGGAGCACAGGGACCCCAATGGAGGAGCTAGAAAAAGTACCCAAGGAGCTGAAGGGGGATGCAACCCTGTAGGTGGAACAACAATATGAACTAACCAGTATCCCCTGAGCTCATGTCTCTAGCTGCATATGTAGCAGAAGATGGCCTAATCGGCCATCATTGGGAAGAGAGGCCCCTTGGTCTTGCAAACTTTATATGACCCAGCACGGGGAAGGCCAGTGTCAAGAAGTGGGAGTGGGTGGGTAGGGGAGCAGGGGCAGGGGGAGAGTATGGGGAACTTTCGGGATAGCATTTGAAATGTAAATAAGGAAAATAATAATAATAAAAAATAGATTGCATTTTAAAAATCTACTTTCAAGTAAAAACATATTCAAAATAAAATAAAACAAACTTCAAAAAAATAAATAAAAATAAATAAAAAAAGAGATAGAAGTAAACCAAGCATCTACCACTAGATAAATGAGTATACAAAATGTCATATATTGATGCAATGGATTATTAATCATTACCTAAGAGGCAGAGTCTTAGACAAGTGCTAACTCCTTAAGGAAGTGAAGCAAGATAATCATGAAAAGAGATTTTATGAGTCCACTTACAGGAGGTATGTAGGGTAGTCAAATTCATGGGAATCTAAAGCAGAGGGGTACTTACGAAGATCAGAGAGAGACAGACAGACAGAGACAGAGAGACAGACAGAGAGACAGACAGACAGAGAGACAGAGACAGACAGAGACAGAGACAAAGACAGAGACACAGAGAGAGGAGGAGTCCTTCCAAGTCCATAGAATGTTTGGCTCTATAAGACAGAGTTTTAGCGATTGACCACACAGTTGAGTGTACTTAATATCACCAAACTGTTAAAATTGTTAAGGTAGAAAGCTTTCTCTTTTATATATTTTAATTGCAATTGAAGGCCTTTAAATTAAAAAGGATTAGAAATGTCTTAAATCTCTTTAATTTTTACATCTATTTTACGTGCATGAGTGTTTTGCCCACAAATATGTATGTACAGCACATGTGTGCCTGGTTCCCACAAAGATTTAAAAACAGTATTAAATCTTCTCGGATGGTTGGTTGTGCGTCACCTGTGAGTGTGAGGAGCTGAACCTGGGATGCTGCAAGAGCAACAAGTGCTCTTAATTGCTGAGCTGCCTCTCCATAGAAATGCCTTAAATTCTAGAGCTCATATATGAAAGAAAAGTAATCAAGTTCGTCCCCAGTACAGGGTTTGATAAACCTAATAACTCATGACATTGCCATTAACAAATTATAAGAGTCTTGGTACTGAAAAAAAATCACAGAAAATTTGACAAGTGATCAATAATTCTTAAAAGGCAAATTTGGGGGCTAGAGAGATGGCTCTGGGATTACTTAATGCTCTTGCAGAGGACCCAAGTTTGGTTCCCAGCACCAAAAACTGCTGTAGACCTCTGGCCTCTGAAGGCACGTACATGCACATGATGCACATAAACTCACATAAGCACTAACAAATTATAAATCTCAACTAACAGGTAACAGGAAAGACTGAACTAGTTTGCAATATTATTACAGAAAATTATTGTACAAAATTATTGATGGATTAAAAAAACAAACAAAAAAAAACAAGGCAAACCTGAGTATGTTTGTAGTCAAAGGTATAGGAAACAAAGCATTATTAAAGGTGGTCCTTTCATGACAGTTAACAAATTAACAATTCATGACTTAACAATTAACAGATGCCTGTCTTATTGTCGGTGTTCTGTTTATGGTATTTTATAAGCATATTTGAATTTGATATTTTTGATATTATATCTTTTCTCTTCATAACTTGAAGAGTCACTTTTATATGGACTGTCTTATTCTGAAGAGGGTCCCAGTTGCCTAATAACATGCATGCAAGATTCTCTCCCCAAACCTGGGTATGTCTTCCCTCATCCCAGCAGTGATCTTGGGAGCAGCTGAACTTTGGTTTGCATCCATCTCATAATAGAAATTAATCTAAAGGAATTACAAGGCTGTGACACTCTGCCTCTGTGGTCCAGAATCCCTCTGATTACACACTTGGTCTTAATTACTATACCTTCCAATGAGGGGAAATTTTCTGAAACTCAATACTGCCTGCCTACAGATGAGCAGGGGACACACAGAATCAACATAAAACCAAAGGAACTCTGAAAACTCAAAGTCATAAAAAGGACAAACCAATTCTCACTAAAACGCTTACCTCAGTATCAGTAGTTTTTTTACCTCCTCACCCCCATCCTATCCCCCCACTCAACTGCCTTTTAGTAGAAATTGTCATGGGATGGCAAAGACCACAGAACAAGGGCTGGCTATGAAGAACATGTGAAGAGAGACAAGCTAGTTTAGATCAATTGGATAACTTAAGTATTCGCTTAGGATCTATTGGTCAGGAAGGGCACTTGGGAAGTCCTTGGAGAATTGATGAAAGAAAATATAATTAAGAGTAATTTAGCTGCCACTCTTCTCTTAGACATTTATTCTTGGGGGACACTATTAGATTATTAATCCAACAGACTAGCAGGGCTTGAGTGTGCTATGACAATGGTCCTCAGGGAATAAAATGGAAAGTAAGATTGACGCATTCAAGACATTGACAGATTGGCAAGAAGAGATGACCATGAAAGCTGAGTCAAAACCTACTCCTAGATTTGGGGCACAGGCAACTGATGGATTGAGATGTTATGCACTGAGGTAAGGAAGGTGGACAGAAAGACAGGGCAGGAGGTACAGGGATCATCAAGTTCTTTTTTCACTCAAGTGGAAGAAGAGCAATTTGTGAGGCATCCAGGTGGGAATGCCAAGGAGATCCTGGAGGATATTGGTCTGAAACTCAGACAGGATGCTTGGTTTTGAAGTACAAATGTGTGGCTTATCATAGTAATGATAGTATTTAAATCCCGAGAATAGATTAAATCACTTAGTGAGAAGGCCGAGAAAAGAAATGGGGAGGAGACAGAAAACTGGACATAGTACTACCAGAGGACCCAACAATACCTCTTCTGGGCATATACCCAGAAGATCTTCTAACTGGTAATAAAGACACATGCTCCACTATGTTCATAGCAGCTTTATTTATAATAGCCAGAAGCTAGAAAGAACCCAGATGTCCCTCAATAGAGGAATGGATACAGA
>NC_034594.1:52346852-52353641 GCF_900095145.1 Mus pahari
AATGTAAATAAAGAAAATAATTTAAAAAAAAAGAAATGGGGAGGAGAAAAAAAAAAAAAAACAAGGTTCAAGAACACAAGCATTTTGGTAGAATGAAGAAGTGGGCAAAACTGGTGTAATTGAAAATGTAGAAGAGCCTGGGGAGAGTAATCTCAAAATGCAGGAAAGAAAACTAGTTTTTAGAGAGTAGTGAGAAAGTGGTCCACTATACCCAATGCAGCTGACATACAAATCTAAGGCTTAGGTCCTATGTTATCTAATCACCTACACAAAGAAAAGTGTCCAGCGTGCACAACTTAGAACCAGAGACTTGTGCAAACATCATAAAGGAAGTTGGTAAGTTAGATTGTTCTTGACCCATGGTGATAGTGCCCTGAACATGCCTAATCTCATCTGATCTTGAAAGCAAAGCAGAATCAAGCCTGCTGACTATTTGGATGGAAAGAAAATTGTTCCTTCCCTGACTGAACATGAGGTTACATAGCGAGACTGATGCAGACATCCTGATAAGGAAACAGTGGGAGTGAAGCCAGGTCAGGATGGATTGGCCCTAGAGGGGCAATTGTGATCACCTCAGAGAGCCAGGAAACAATGTCAGAAAATCCACGACCCATCAGAAACTGGCTTCTGAAAGTCTATTCATATCACCATTAATAAATTAAAAATGCCCAAGGACCAGAAAGTTCCCGTAATGTCTATTCTGCTTTAGCATGAAACCCATTACCCACTGACTTCTACCAAGTCCCTACTCCCCACTGCAACACAGAGAAACCGGTCCCTCCCAGCTACCTCAAGACTGCTCCCAACTGTGGCCACCTCCGTCTATCAACACAGATGTCTGTTTGTGCACATCTTCCCTGGTCCTCCACAGTCAGGATGCCTCGATGGCAGGTGTTGAAATCATCCCTGGTTGGAATATTTACACCGTGAAAATTGGCCAGCACTGCATTCCAACTTGTTGAATGGCTCCAGCCTGCGGCTGAGTACTGTCCTGTAAGACACAACACGCTAAATAAGAAGTAGGCAGGGGGTGTAGGCAAATACTTTAGGAATGTACTTCTCATAGATTCTTGATGTGTGTTAGTACATTAAAAATACAGAAGGATCTTTCTATATAGAAACTGATTCAACTATTTAAATAACAGTTTTCCAGACTTCTTTGACCATAGATTTCTATTTAGTGAAACATACATCACTACCATCTGGAGTTCATGCTACTTGGATTTTCTTTCTTTTTTTTTTTTCTTTTAATAAAAGTATTAGCATGAAAATGGAGATAGAAACCCCTAATGGATCCCCTGCTCATTCCCATGGCTATTTTAAGAGGTGCACAGATGATGGATGTTCTCAACCCTTCTTGTGATAGCTGAAAGACACTTATTATTTATGACTCGAGCTCTGTGTCGTGATTGCTGTCATTAATAATGATGGTTTAGCCCCAAGGCTGGGAAGGTGGCAGGTCTGGAGTTTGTCTTGCATAGCTTGACATTGTGATATGGGAGTTTGGGCTATAAAGCTCAAAAAGCTTCACTAACACAGGGAGTGCTCAATTTCAAATTCTTTCCTCATTCAAGAGCAGGAGCTTGGGGGGGGGGATGCAGGGAAGGGGTTTCTCTTGAATTGTGGACACTTCTGCTGGCTAACAGATTGAATGGAAGAGAGTCTGGGGACTCAGTGGACCAGAACAACCATGTTCATTAAGAGAGCCAGGAAGTGGCCATGGGGGTCTTGTCTGTCCACAACTTGGCAGGACACAAAGTATTTTACCAAAAGGAATCTCACAGCTGGAAGGAGCAGGTGCCGACAGACTGAGCCTGTGCAAAACTGGAGAGAGATTAAGGCAAGAAGGAAATTGGATTTTCCCAAGTTTCAAAGGGGAGGGGTAGCCTAGGAGGAGGCAAGCAGAGAAGCAGAGAGAAAGGCTGAAATTGATTTAAGACTTGAAATAAATATCCTTAACCAGCAAATAGCTGCCATTCTGCATCTTAACAGTGTAATGGGCAAAAAGACCCAGTATTAGCTAAACCCACCTGAGGGGGAGATTATCAGTTATTAAGCAGGGAGAGCTAACCCAAACACAGTGTCCATGTCCCACAGTCCCCCAGAAACAAGTCGTGTTGCCTGGAAAATATCTTCCAGGTTTTTCTCCTCCATGTTCTTTTCTTAACGTCACTCCTCTCCAGACAGAGAAGGAGGCTTTCCGCCCTGGAATGATGATGCCTTAGCTTGCAGTTCTGAGATGGTTAGCAACATATGGCAAGTCTTTCATGGGACAAAGAAAGGTGGTTACCAAAACCCAGCAAGTTCTGAAGCATCCTCCCTACAAAGGTACATTTGTCTGTCATGTTTGCGGCATTTACAGAGAGCTCTAGGGTCTGTCCTTTGTCTCACTGGTTTCAAGAAGAAAGTAGGTGAGGTGTCACATTGCCTCACCTTCTCTAACCCTGACTATTTGGAATCAGTGTTTTAAATGTTCGGATGTGATATCTTAAAACAGTGGAGGAATTTAACAAGATATGATAAATCAATGAGTTGTATTTTTTAAAAAAAAACCCAAGATATGGTCATAAAATTGGGAATTGAGATTTGAGATTCCCTGGAAAGACACAGTGCTTCATCCAGATGCTCACAGATCTGAAGGCTAAGTGGTTTCCTTTTCTCTCCTAGACATTAGACCCTCCCCACAGAACACTCTGGAAGATTCTCAAAGAAGATTTATGTGTCTGCATTCAGATGAAGGAAATCTACTTTGGAAAAAGAACTTATTCTTTTCAATATGTAAGCAGTAATTGGCACTCTACAAACTAAGGTTCTTCTGTATTATTGTATTTGGTCCTCAAAATAATCCTGTAAGTCAGGTGGGAGCGTTAGCCTCATTTTCCAGTTGAAGAAGCTTAAGGCTCAGAGACCTTGAGGAGGGCAGGGTCCAGGTCACAGAGCTGGTAAGCAGATATGTGTGACTCTAAATCTCTTGCTCTTTTCCCTACAACTTTCCCTAACCCTCTGGAAGGAAGGATCACAGAAGTGTTCTCTATAGGACCCCAGGCACAGAGGTATATGCAGGCAACTTGTAGAGCTTATTAAAGATGGAGGAGCACCTTTGTGTCCCATGTTCCCTAACATGAATTCTTGGGGGTTACCAGGTAACTGATCCCTGTGTGCTCAGTTCCTATGTTTCTCTGTATACTATGTTCCCTCCTCAATCCTAAAGCCTAATCTATAGGTCACGCTGATGAATTTATTGGGACAATTAGAAATGTATAAAAAGTACAGTCCTCGCATCTGCCTTTCTTGCCCATCCCTTTTCTCATGATCCTTTCTAGAAGCACATAGCTCTCTTGAGTTTGAAAACTGTTGTGAAAAGTAAGGAAAGTGCACCATGAGTGTGTCTGCCATCCTCCAGACACAGCACGGAAAATATCTTGCTTTCTCAGGCTTCCAGCCCCAACTCTGACATCCATCTCATTTATATCCTAGCTCTTTCCAGCAAGGGCCAGAAACCAATTCGGCATGTCATATGGGAAAACAGATATATCAAAACCTCATGAAAGATTGCCTATAGACTTCATCCCTTACATCTATTCTTATGCTGCCTTCTCCCCACTGAATCACTTCTTACATGTCATCATTTTCTCATCCAGAGACCTTCAAGGTTTCCTTGACGGCTCTAGGATTAACTACAAATTTCTTAGCAAATCATGTTGTAATTCCCTCATTAAGATAGTGTCTGGGCTGTTCTTACATGGAGATTTGAATGGATTGATGAATGGATGGATGGATGGATGGATGGATGAATGGATGGGTATATGTATAGGTGGATGGATGGAAAGACTTAATACCTTAAAATTAGAACATTTCTGTCTATGGAACAGCAGTGCTCTTCCACCTGCCATTGAGAAAAATTAAGAATTTTATGGCCTTTTCCTGAATATCCTCTCCTTTTTCATCACACATACACACAACTATATCACCATTGTGTAAATGTGGTACATTTACACAATGGAGTACTACTCAGCTATTAAAAACAATGAATTTATGAAATTCTTGGGCAAATAGATGTATCTGTAGGATATCATCCTGAGTGAGGTAACCCAATCACAAAAGAAGTCACTAGATATGCACTCACTGATAAGCGGATATTAGCCCAGAAACTTAGAATACCNAAGATACATTNTGCAAAACACAAGAAAANCAAGAAGGAAGACCATCGTGTGGATACTTCATTCCTCCTTAGAATAAGGAACAAAATACNCATGAAAGGATATAGGTACAGAGACAAAATTTAGAGCTAAGATGAAAGGATGGACTATCCAGAGACTACCCCANCCNGGGATCTGTCCCATCATCAGCCACCAAACCTAGATTCTAATGCACATGCCAGCAAGATTCTGCTGAAGGAACCCTGATATAGCGGCCTCTTGTGAGGCTATGCCAGTGCCTGGCAAACACAAAAGTGGATGCTCACAGTCAGCTATTGGATGGAGCACAGGGACCCCAATGGAGGAGCTAGAAAAAGTACCCAAGGAGCTGAAGGGGGATGCAACCCTGTAGGTGGAACAACAATATGAACTAACCAGTATCCCCTGAGCTCATGTCTCTAGCTGCATATGTAGCAGAAGATGGCCTAATCGGCCATCATTGGGAAGAGAGGCCCCTTGGCCTTGCAAACTTTATATGACTCAGCACAGGGGAAGGCCAGGGCCAAGTAGTAGGAGTGGGTAGGTAGGGGAGCAGGGGCAAGGAGAAGGTATAGGGAACTTTTGGGATTGCATTTGAAATGTAAATAAAGAAAATATCTAACAAAAAAAAACATAAAAAAAAAGAGTTATCCTTATTTATTACCCAAAAACCCCCTTACCCACCTTCTACTCTAGGAGAATTTCTCTGTGAAATAGAAAGGACACATCATAACAAACTCTAACTCTTACCCACATGCAGTCTTTAGTCTTTAACCATCTTCAGGATACTGGCTTAAGCATGTCCAGAGATGTTCCTGCCTGCCACCTTTATGATACAAGGCAAGCACACTCAGAAGTGTTCCAGTCTACCATCTTAATCCTTTTAATATTATACACTGTGACCTCAAGCTAAGTGTCTCCCAGTGTTCTATCTTTCTTTCTTGGACTATGACCTTAAACTGAGCATGCTCAGGATTCAGCCCATCTGGAGGCTGATATCCTGTATGAATTCAGGATCCTTGGATAAAGTATCCCCTTCATTCAGAAGAGCATTACTTCAGAAATAACTCTCACACCCTTCTCAACCTGCTGGAAATCACCTCAACTGATCCATAACTTAGCTAGTGTAAACGAAGCTACAGTAAACTTGGGCATACAGTTAAAAAAGAAAAAGAAAATGATGGATAAATGAAAGTAGCAAACAGAAAGGGAATTTCACCCAGTTAGATGAAATAATACAACACCTTAGTACTGTTTAAGTATAACAGTAACTTTGAAAAGAGTAAGAATAGAAAACCTACATATAAAGTAATGTCCCACCTGGGGATCCATCCCATATATAGTTACCAACCCAGACACTATTGTGGATGCCAACAAGTGCTTGCTGACAGGAGATAGCTGTCTCCTGAGAGGCTCTGCCAGTGCCTGACAAATACAGAAATAGATGCTCACAATCATACATTGGACTAAGCACAGGGTCCCCAATGGAGGAGCTAGAGAAAGGACCCAAGGAGCTAAAGGGGTTTGCAGCCCCATAGGAAGAACAACAATATGAACCAGTACCCCCAGAGCTCCCAGGGATTAAACCACCAACCAAAGAGTACACAAGGAGGAACTCAAGGCTCCAGCCACATATGTAGCACCTTATGAGACATCAATAAGAGGAGAAGCCCTTGGTCCCGTGAAGGCTCAATACCCCAGTGTAGGGGAATGCCAGGACAGGGAATCGGGAGTGGGTGGGTTAGTGAGCAGGGGAAGAGGGGATAGGATGGGGGGTTCGGAGGGGAAATGAGGAAAGGGAATAAAATTTGAAAAGTAAGTAAAGAAAATATCTAATAATAAAAAAGCATAGCAATATGTGCTATTGTTATGTTTCAAAGAGAAAAAATAATGTGAAATAAACAGAATATGAAAAAAATAATATGAAATAAACAGAAATGATTCCCCCTTGTCTTTACTTCTAAGATTTGATGCTGCTGTGTTACTTGGCAAGTTGAGGCTGCCATAACAAAGTGCAAGAGTCTGGGAGTCTAAAATAGCAGAAATGCATTGTATTACAGTTTAGAAACTGGAATCCCAAGATCCAAGTGCCAGCAGTGTTGATTGTCCCTGAAGCCTCTCTGCTGGCTTAAACACGGCCCATCTATGGCTGCTTCCTACAGTCCTGGCCTCTGTACGCTTGCATCTCTGGCATCTCTCTTGAATTTACAAATACACTCTTCAGAGAAAGACACCCATCACATTAGATGAGAGCCCATCCATAGGACTTTAAATGAACTCCCTTAACCATAAGTATCTCTTTAAAGAATCTGTTACCCATATAATCACTTTCTTGGGTACTAGAAGTTAGACCTTTAACACACAAACAAGATAAAGGCACACACACCTGGCAAGGGAAAATTAAGGTTGCAATCCAGAGTTAATCACCTGACCTTGATTGAAATAGGGACATTATTCAGGTACAACCAACGTGTTTGCAACTAATATAAGGTCAAAAGGGAATCCTGAGCATTGGCTTGAGGGACATCAGCATAAGAAAAACTTGACGATCTTTGCACCGCTGCACTGCCGGGGAAAGAGCAGACTGGTGAGGGGACCCGCAGCTGGACCC
>NC_034594.1:52353652-52385263 GCF_900095145.1 Mus pahari
TGGGAGTGGGTGGGTAGGGGAACAGAGGTGGGGGGAGGGGTATGGGAATCTTTCGGGATAGCATTTGAAATGTAAATAAAGAAAATAATAAAAAAAAAAAAAAAAAAAAAAAACTTGACTCTCCCATTGATGTCTTCTAGATGGGCAAAACCAAGGAACAGAAGCAGCTTAAAAATCATTGAAGAGTCCCCACTACAGTTCTCAGAAGGAATGTCATACATTGACTTCAGCCAAGTGACACCTTTTCAAATTCTGAACCCTGAAACTGTAAGATAATAAACTTACATTGTTTTAAGCACCTAACTTTACATAGTTTGCCATAATAATAGAAACCTAATATGTCAGGTTAAGACATGCTGTGAGGAGCATTTCAAATAACTGATAATGACACGTGTTAGACAGTAAAAGTAAACAATGACCTACTCATCCAGTTAAAAATAAACACGATCATACATCTGTGCCACATAATTAATAAAAATAAAGCCTAGATAAGTTTTAAGACCTTAGCAATATACACATGTGTCTACTGGAAGCAAGTAGATGAGAATGTATTTATGACTTTGGAATGGGGAGGGAGAAAACTTCCAAAAAATTAATAAACTTTACAATATTAAAAATATAAAGCATTTGTATTCAAGAGATAATCTAAGCAAAATCAAATGACAAGCAGGAAAACATTGGAAAGTGGTATTTATAGCATATATCTATTTACAATTTTTCTTTGCCTTACTTTTCTTCTTGACAGGGAACATTAATTACTTTCCTAATTAACAATAAATAAGGGGGGGAATGGGAAGACTCTTTTCCAGCATCCTCCCCCCACCAAGAAATGAGTTAGAACAAAGAAAACCAAACCAAAATCACTCTGAGGACACAAGGCTGTGCTTTACAAAAGACAAATTGTGACGGCTTGGGGCAGCTCCTCCTGCACACACACCACACTCTCGCACCTGTGCAGTGGGGTCAGGTCAGCCAGCGTTGTGTGGACAAAGACTCCTGACGCCCTAACCTACTTATGGACTATTGGAGATGTGGCATAACTGTCCGGTTGTCTCCTCTTTTTCCTCATTTTCCTGAACACACAGGTATGCTATGTTTTCTGTCCTCTCTTAGCAGTTGGATGTGTCTGTGTGCCAGAGTTCCAAACAATGGGACCAGTGACAGAGGGTGAGTCAGAAGCCACTTTGTTATCCCCTGTCCTTACTTTCCCTACCTTCGGCTGGACAAGAAGTAAGTCACAAAATAAGCCAGGCCTCCCACTGCCATCCAAAAGGCCTCACCTAGCACTGCAAACTGGAGCCAGGATGTCCAGTAGGGTGTCATGGTTACCTTTACTTGTCAACTTGATACAGTGTAGAAAAAGGAAAGTCGATTGAGGTGTTTCCTTTATCAGATTGGCCTATGGGTGTGTCTGTAGGGTACTTTCTTAATTGCTAACTGCCACCTCTGGGCAAGTGTCCCCGCTTTGCATAAGGGAAGCCAAGCCAGAGGGAGCAAATCAATACGCAGCACTCCTCCATGGCCTCTGCTTCAGTTCCTGCTCCCAGTTCCTACTTTGAGCTCTTACCCTGGCTTCTCTCCACGGGGGACTGTAAGCTGTGAGCTGAAATAAACCTTTTACATCCCCAGGTTGCTTTTGGTCAGTATGATCACTACAGCAGAAAAGCAACCAGAACGCAGGATGTGTCTTGTCGCTGTTAACCATAGTGTCACTTGGAAAGTGACATGACGGAGCCTCCTTCTAGCTTTCTGACATCATGAAGCATGGACTAGCATCCCCCTGCATTGTTTCTGCATCATAGGAGGGA
Source organism: Mus pahari (assembly GCF_900095145.1). Lineage (NCBI taxonomy): Eukaryota > Metazoa > Chordata > Mammalia > Rodentia > Muridae > Mus > Mus pahari. The sequence goes on from NC_034594.1 coordinate 52,355,461, forward strand.
GACGGTGTTGAGACAAAAGGCTCCGAGGATCAAGACAATGAGTTCCAGAACTGAGGCAGGGCTCTAGAGTGAGATGAATGAGCCAAGAGACAGACCTTTAGGAAAATCAATACACACGAAGGAGACTCCATCCTGCCGCATAGACTCTGGACCCTTCTCCTTGTGACCCTAGTTCATAGGGTCTTTTCCAAGACTCAGGACCTTAGTTTTAGGTTTGTTTTTTCAGTTTTTTAAATTTTTTTCTCCCTAAAAAGAATTTTTAAATAGATAATAAAATAAGTGGGCTGTTGAGACCTATTTGGGAAGGGTCTGGCCCACCTCACCAATTAGCTATTTGCTTAGGAGACCCTCCTCACTTCCCGAGTGGGAGAAATTTGTTTCTGCCCACAGCTTCCATGTCAGGGTTATACAACAGCTGGTCAACTCACAGCAGCCCCGAACACGCTTGAATATCATCTTACACGGAGGGGCTATCTGACACAAGATCTTGCTGCATAGCTCAGGAAACTCTCCCGACAACCACAGAAAGGTAAATACAGACCCTAAACTCCCGCCAGCTGGGCCAGTGGCAACAGAGCCCTTTGCCTGGCAGCTGTGGGACAGATTTCAAATATAAACATGTCCCCTCTGCCTTCTGCTTTCCCTTCTCCTCGCTGTTTTCTTTCCTAAGGCTTAAGAGATTTCATTTTCATTGTTCCATAGATGGAAAGGGAGGTCTCCCGGAGCCGACGCCAAGCACTGTGTGTTCCTTATGGTTTGGAAACCACTTGAAACACTCTGTCCCTTCCTCCTGCAGCCAACCCACGCTGTACCCCCCAGCCCCTTAGAGTTATATCAGTGTCCTGGGAAGGCTGCTGCAGAAACTATCTTTTCCCAATCTGCCCAGAACATCTGGAAGGCAGAGAAGGTCATTAGAAAATTGCTTTCCTATGGAAGATGGGACAACTATCAGAAACATAGGGCAGAAAGGAGCATCAGCTACATCTAATGTCCTTGCTAGATGTCTTGATGTCTCAATGCATTCATGAAGCAGCTCTGTACCTATGTCAAGGGCACCATAAGGAAAAGACAGTAGAGATCTGGACAGCATATGAATAGTCTCCATTTACCCTACCTTCCATTCATTCCCAGGGTCTGCTCTGTCCTGTGTCCTGGGAAGCCAACATCTAGAAACTACTCTTTCCCCGATGGAGTCCACCAGAGAGTCCCACTGTGGGATGTGACTGGAGACTGGAAGAAGAGAGAAGTCTGTCTTGTGCTATGTTTCTGGAAGTAGAAGTAGCCATGCACATTTATGGTACAAGCCACCACCCTGACCCCAGGCAGCTACTCTTTACCAGCCCAGCTCCCAGGAAGCCCAGGAAACACAGTTTTCTCCAGTCACAGAGCTCCCTGACACTGCAAGCTCCAGCGTCCCAGCTCCATTGTGTGTCATTTTAACATCCTTCACACAGCTCCTCAAGAAACCTCTTCATCAGTCTCTTTTTCAAAGATTTTATTTTAATTATTTGTATTTGTGTCGCAGGGGGTATATTCATATGTGTGGGGATGCCTGAGGAGTCAGAGGCATGGGATGCCCTGGAGGTGGAGTTACAGGGTATTGTCCACAACCTCACATGGGTGCTGGGAATCAAACTCTGGTCCTCTGCAAGAGCAGTGAGTAGTCTTAGCCATTCAGCCATCTCTCCAGCCCCTGAATCAATTTTTTTACCTGGAGCATTTGGGATGGATGCTATTTCCTGCCATGCCCCCACCCACTGCACCTGGCATTACTGGTGCAAATACAGAGGTTTGAAAAGTAAAGATAATGTTTGCCTTTATGAAGTCATGCTGTGATCAGAAGAAAAAAAAGCTAACTGAACTTATCATTCCAACCCAGAGGACTACTGGAGATGGTTCTAGAACAGTGTGTCTCAGTAGGATCAGCCTCGTGATACAAATGTGAATTCTTAAGCTCTATCCCAGAGCCACCCAATTAGAAGTTCCTGAAGTCGCGTTCAGCATCTTTACCCAGAACTTTGGAAGCTGTGAGGCCCCTGAGATGCATCTCTGTCATATCCCAAGGAAGTCAGATAAGGGACATTGCAGCCAGATTTTCCAAAACCATGGAAGTTGACTGCTTTTCCCTCTTGAACATCCATAGATGAGCCTCAAGATGTTTTTTTTATGACTTGGGTTGTGGCTTAGACTCGCTAGTCTAAGTGACTAATTAGTCACCATGTGAGAACAGCCCTTTACTCCAGTTGCAGCAAGAGACCAGATGCTTCTTGACCAGTCAGTGGCAGGTACGCTCTACGCATGCTCCCCTCTTGGATGCTTTGCACATAAACACCTAAGCTCAGACCAGGCTCTTGGTCCTCAAGTGTCAACAGCACCTTAGCTGAAGACCCTGCCTAACTGCTTTCTCCCAGCTGTACCAAGCTACATCACATGGACCGGAATTCTGTGTGGTTATAATGGGTTCGAAGGTCTTCTCTCTTTGCTCACCTGTGCTTTTTTATTCTCTCCCTCCTCAAAGCATCTACTTGAGAACTAGTTCACACTTGCAATGGAAACCCATGGCTCCAGGTGGAAAAGCAGATTGCAGTTTAGAACTCACAACCACGTTGTTGTTGTTGTTGTTGTTGTTGTTGTTGTTGTTGTTTTGGTAGATGCTGCTAACCCAGAAGCAGCTCCTTCATTCAGCATCTGTTCCTGTTGTTTGTGAAATGAGAACCATGAAGTCTGTCTTGGAGGGTGAGGGAAGAATTAATTGAAATAACATATAAGCAATGCTTAGCATACGCAGGGACGTATCCTTGGACTTCACCAAGTGGAGTCTCTTATACTCTTCTCCTTGAAGACCATAGCCTATGTTGCCCATGATGAATTCCTAGAGCACAGAGCAGAGGGTAGAAGTCATAGTCAGACTGTGACCAGCCAGCGCTACATTCACTATCTTTGTGTCTTTAGGCAATCTCCTTTATGTCACTCCTGTTCTTGCCTACCTCATGCTTAAATCTTAGCATCTAGAAAGCCAGCTTCTCATTGCCTTCCGACTCCATAGATGTCTGCTCTGAGTCCTCTTTAAACCTATTCCTGGCTAACATGAATATGAATTAACTATTCGTCCGTAATTCATTATTAATAATATCATTACCATACATTCCAAGCAAAAGATTGAGACTTAATACCTATAGAGTATAAGTCAACAATAATGGTAATTGGACAGGATTTTTGAAATTGAAACTACATTACTATGCTCCTTTGACTCTTTCTCATTTAAATGTTTGGGGAAAAAAAAAAAAACCTAATACATGTTTTGGGCAAGAGTTTAGAATAATGGCCAGAAGGCTAGCAATGGTAGTGACCACAGTCACATTCATATGTGAAAGCTTTCAAACCTAATCTCATGGAACAGTGAAAGGTAGTTACCATAGGCTGGGGGAGAGGGTGAGCAGGGACAAGGACAAGGAAAGGGAAATGCTGAATATAGAGTACAGAGTTTCAGCAAGATGAAAGGAATGTGCTTTACTATTCTGTTGCATGGTGATCCCGGTTAATGTATTCATGCATTTTCTGTTGCTATCAGGAAATGCCTAGGTCTGGTATTTATAAAGAAAGGAGGTTCATTTTGCTCAGAGCATTGAAGGTCCACACAGCAGACCATTAGTTCAACTAAGAGCATCTCTGACCTCATCATCTTGTCTGCAAAATCAGGCAGGAGATCATATAATGAGACTGAAAGCCAGAGGAGGTATGGCCAGACCTGCCTTCCATAGGCCTCCTCTCTACCTCTGAATATATATTAATTTTTTTGATACCGTAGTCTCTCTACCTCTTCTCTTAATGGACCTGTTAACTCTAAAAATCATCACACTGTGGATCAGATCTCTAACATCATCACACTGTGGATAAGATTTCTAACATATTGAGGAATCAACCATATCTGGACCAGAGCAGTTAATAACAACGTGTTATAAATTTCAAACTTTTAAAAAATAATTCATTTTAATTTCTTTATTACACACACAAATATTATATTGGTATATGTTAGTTTGATTGACCTATAACGCACACAGAGATCAAAACATCATATTATATCTGATAAATATACATAGTTATTGGTTGATTAAAATAGTTTAATTCAATGACAACAGCAACAATGATGACAAGAATTTGGAAGAAGGGAGCCTCGACTCTGCTGCTGAGAAAGATGCTGAGCCAGGTCAGGTCTGGGAACTGGGTCTTGGGAAGGTCCCCACACCAAGGACTTCTCATTGTGAGTTTCCCCACTGTCCAGAGAAGAGCTGGTCTGTTTCCCATCCCTGGAATGCTTCAGAGTCATTGTCACCACCACCCACTTTGTTCTCGCCCTTCCCTGCCCTGAAAAGCCCTTCCTTCTTTCTTCCCCTTCCAAGTCCTTCAGAGCCTAACTCCATCCCTGCTTCCTCTGAGACACTCCCTGGAGAATCAGTCCCCTTCCTACATCCTCCTCCACAGACATCCTTGTAGCTCCTGGTCAACTGAAGGTCATTTAGCATAATGTGTCTTGATTCCTAGTCAATGTGATGCCTTCATATATACATGTCTTCTTCCCTCCACCCCCCTCACAAACCAATCGCAGGCTTCCCTCTGAAGGCAAAGGTCACATTTCCTATAACTTCTAGGTCTGAAAGAAATTAGCTTGATCTCAAAAAGAAATGTGAAGGGTACATGCAAAAGCTTTCAACAGCAACTACATCCTTTGTAGTGTACCTTTCTATCAAGATCTCCATGCCCCTCCCTATTAATGGCACACTTGTTTTCAGATCCCTGACACACTGAAGGGGAAAGGCAGACACTCTGAATGGTCTGCTTATGATGAACTGGCCTGGACTCCAACCCCCCCCTTTAAAATCCTAGAATCCTCTTCCACTCCCTGATAAAGCTCTAGCGCTCTGCCTCCCTCCCTACAGAAGTCTAAATTAAGATGAATTGCTCTCCAAAGCGCCTCTCTCTTTTCCTGGTTGGCCATAAATAATCAGTCATGCTAATTGGCAGAGCCAGGTTGAAATATGGGGCTCAAATAACAAAACTCTGTATTAAAAGGAATACATAATAAAATTCTGAACTTTAAAAGTAAAGTCAGAATATTGAGAGATAATTTAAGTTTAATGCAATTGTTATGTAAATTAGTAATGATCATCTTGAGAAAGGTAGATCTCAACAAGATTTCTTGGGAGTCAGTTCATAATGCCTAAAATTAAAAATCAATAACCATAAAAACTATACAAGTCACACCTCTATACAAGAATAAACCTCTAAAACCAGAATCAAGACAAAAGTGCCCATTCTTACCCCTTCTATGTGATTCAGAGGAATGAAGCAAGAGAAAGTAGTGAATGAGCTAAAAACTATCCAAAGTTGCAGACAGTATGATTTTGTACTTGAAATATTCTTGGGCTTGGCATAGTGGTGCATGCTTATAGTCCAATGGGAGTTAAGGCAAGAGGGTCAAGACTTTAAACCCACCCTGGATGGCACAGACAGTTGTAGGACAGTCTGTTATAGAAAGACCCTTTCTCAAAAGCAAAGAGCAAAATAAACCCTTGGACATGAAAGGCCCTTTCATGAATGTAGCAGAATACAAACCCAGCATCTATTAAAACCAGTTTTTCTACATAACAATCTGGACGATGCTAAGTAGAAATTCAAGGAAATGCTCCCATTCACAATAAAATAAAATAAAATAAAACAAACCCTGAGGATCAGCCTAACCAAGAAAATGAAAGACTTTCACAGTGGAAGCTTCACAACACTGAGGACAGAAACTGAAGAAGCCACTAGAAAGGGGGAAAGCCCCCATGTTCATGGGTATATAGAACTGCTAATCAAAATCCAGATCAAGGAAGAGCAATCCTAAAATGTATACAGAAGCACAAAAGACCTCAAGCAGCCAAAGCAGCCTTGACCCAAAAGAGAAATGCTGGAGGTATCATAGTATCTGCTTTTAAAGTCATAGTAACAAATGCAACATGGTACTGACCCAAAACCAGGCTAGTGGCACAATGAACTACAATAAAGTACCCAGAACCAAATCCACAACTCTAGTTCTCCACGGAGGTGCCTGTGTTAGTGTCCTTCTCTGTGATTGCAATAAAACACTGGCCAAAAATCAATTTAGGGAGGAAAAGTTTATTTGACTTAAAGTGTATAGTCCTTCATTGAAGTAAAGTGTCTTATTAAGGGTTTCTATTGCTGCAACAAAACACCATGGCCAAAAAGCAAGTTGGAGAAGAACAGGTTTCTTCAGTTTACACTTCCAGATAACTGTTCATCACCAAAGGAAGTCAGGACAGGATCTCACACAGGGAAGGATCCTGGAGGCAGGAGCTGATGCAGAGGCTGTGGAGGGATGCTGCTTACTGGCTTGCTCCCCGTGCATTGCTCAGTCTGTTTCCTTATAGAATCTAGGACCACCAGCCCAGGAGTGACACCATCCACAATGGGCTGGGCCCTCGCCCATTGATCTCAAGGAGGTATTTACTAAACTGAGGCTCCTTTCTCTGTGATGACTCTAACTCCTGTCAAATCGACACACAAAACCAGACAGTACAGAAACCAAGGCAGGAAGCAGGAGGCAAGAACTGAAGCAAAGACCATGGGAAAACACTTCTTATTGGTTTGCTTCTTCTGGTTTGCTCTGCTGCCTTTCTTATAAGTCCAAGGTCTACCTGTCTAGGAACGGCACCACCGATAGTGGTCTGGGCCATTCTACATCACATAGCAATTAAGAAAAATGCCTTGCAGATATACTCTCAGGTCAATCTGGTGGAGGCAATTCCTCAACTGAGATTCAATCTTCTCAAGTAGTTTTAGGTTTGTGTCAAGTTGAGGAAAACTAACTATGACAGTGCCAAAAACATATGCTGGAATAAAGAGAGCGTCTTCAACAGTTGGAACTGGAACTCTGTATATCCACATGTAGGATATTAAAACTAGATCCTCATCTCTCCCTCTGTACAAAAAAAAAAAATCAATTCAAAATGGATCAAAGATCTTAATGTAAAACCCGGAACTTTTTGCTAGAGGAAAATGTGGATGGGATGCAATAACATGGGTATATAGCAACTTTCTGGATGGGATTCTAATAGCTCAGGAAATAACAGGAACAGACAGAAGGGATTGCATACAATTTTAAAGACTACATTTTAAAGAAACAATTTGAGCCATGGAAATGGCTCAGCAGGCACAAAGGTGAGGATCTGAGTTCTGATCCCCTGCACCCAAGTTAAAAGTCAGATATTGCTGGTTGCTGTCACTTCAGCGTTATGTGGAAGAGACGTGTGTCATCAGAGACTGCTGCTCATCTGGCCTAGTGAAAAAAAAAACAAAACCCCAAGCTCTAGGTTCGGTGAGAGATGTTGTCACAAAGGAATAAGGCAGAGAGTAATAGAAGAGGAACTTTATACCATTCTCTGGCTCCGACAGCCACACATGTGTGTTCACACCTGGGCATACATGCATGCACTGATACATACACACACCAAATAAAATTCAATTAAGAAAAATAAAGGACATAGCTGCCAGATAGAAGAGGCAGCTTAAAGAATGGGAAAAATAGAAGATTAATGCCTAGGATATATTTTTTAGTTGAGTTTCCAGCACCCACATGGCAGCTCATACCCATATATAATACCAGTGCCAGGAAATCTGATGTCCTCTTCCAGTCTCCTCAGGCATAAAGCACAGGCACAGTGCACATGCATGCATGTAGGCAGAACACTCATACCCATAAAATAAAAACAAATCTTTTTTTTTATTTGTCAGCGCCCTAGCTATCAGGAAAACACAAATTAGAACAACATCAAGATTCCATCTCACTCCAGTCGGAATGGCAATCATAAAAACAAACACCAAACGTTACCAGGGAGATGGGGTAAAATAGACCATTATACATTGTTGGCAGGAATAGAAACCCAGCAACTATATCAGTACTGAGATTCCCCAGAACATTTGAGACAACAACTGAATGATCAAGTTATAACATTCCTGGGTGCATAGGTGATGGAATGAAAGTCAGCATTCAAATCAAAACCCCATATTCACATCTATTTCTGCAGTAACCAGAGTAACCAAGCTGCAGAGTTAGCCCATTGTTCCCAGCAACAGATGAATAGACTAAAGGGAAACAGAAGTCACACACACACACACACACACACACACACACACACACACACACGCACGCACATGCACGAGTCTTGTTCAGTCATCAAGAAGCACAAAATCATGTCATTTGCAGGCAAGTAGATGGTATGGCACATCGTTGTGTTGAGTGAAAAAAAAAAAAGGCTAGATTCTCTAGAAAGATAAATATCACATTTGTATCATATGTGGGATTTAGTGGAATTTAGAAAATTTTCAGGATACCAAAAGAGAATGTGGATTGTCGGGGAAGACTGCATGGGGGGAGTAAGGGGAGAAGAGGAGAGGAGAGGAATAGCGAGGATTTAAAGCAATGAGACTACACACATCGATAGCCTTTTAGTGCTCATAACATGAGACGCACTATTTCCACCCTGCTAATTAGAACAGAACAGAGCTGTGAGGCTTTCCAGAGGAAGGCATAGAATACAGCCGGAGAAAGATATAAGCCAATCCTGAAAAGAGTGCTGGAAACCATTGGAAGTGTTTATCAGGAGGAAGAAAAGGCTCATGAAGACGTGATCCCTGTTTTCAAAAATGTGAAAAGATTTTATGTAAGGAAAAGAGACCTTTTATTCCATAACTCTCAAATGAAACAGGCATCCACAGAAGAAGAATGCCTGTTAGTGTGTAACGGGTTACCTTGTAGGCCACCCAGGTTCTGACTCCAGGAAGGAAGGAAGCATGCAGTCCTTAAAGGAGCCTGTTCTTCCCTTGGGATTTCAGTGTCTTCCTGAGCTATCCTGGATACACCCTCCCCTCCCCACCCCCTCATGGAGTCACCCTCACTCTAGTTGAAATTGCTTGTCAAGCTTTCCATCCTGTAGCCCAGTGAGGAAGCCACATGCCTAGATAAAGCCGGCTCAGGCTTGCTGGTGGAGTATCTGGTAGTAGTCACACATAGCTACTAGGTCCCCAGAAAGCAAAGACTCATAGGCAAAGTATAAGTACGTTCATCTCATGGAGGAAGACCAGCCATCTAACAACAGATATTTTGAAGCTTAAGACATTCACTGCAATCCACTGAGTCACACCAAGTGTCTACTGTTCCCTTCCATCAGTGATAATAAAAGTCAGGATTTTGGAAGAGTATGCAGTGGCTACATCAGTTGAAACCCTAGCTCTGTCACCTGTGCTATTTCCACCAACCCACCTGTGTCACTTCCACCAACCCACCTGTGTGACTGGCACCCACCACCTGTGTCACTGCCACCAACCACCTGTGTCACTGCCACCCACCACCTGTGCCACTCCCACCCACCACCTGTGCCACTGTGGGTGTCTGGCTTTGTTTATCTGTGCCTCCCTTCATCTATAACATAGAGACATGGCTCTTCAGCATACCTGTGATGGTTCATTGCATGTGCCAACGGGGCCAAGTGGTGGCTAGATATTTGACCAAACGTGTACTTCATTTGGGGAGAGGGATTTTTGGATGATGCTGATATTTAAATTGATAGGCCTAGGAAAGCATATTAGTCTCCACATGCATTGAGCCCTGTGATGACAGCGAAGGACTGAGCAGAAAAATGGCCTGGCTATGCCCTGAGAAAAAGAAAACAATTCCCCATGTCAATCTTCAAGCTGGTCCATTGTCTCTTTCTGATTCTACAGCTAAAGTCTAAAATTCCAAAGTCTAAAGACACTGAGGCTCATGGGCCTTTGGACTCCAACTGAGACATCAGCTCTGACATCTTGCCAGCCTTCATAATGACATGATGCAAGTCCCTATTGATTCTCTTTCTTTGCAAAACCATGACTGATGTAATATCTGTCTTAAGAGTTTGCATGGGCTGGAGAGATGGCTCAGCGGTTAAGAGCACTGACTGGTATTCCANAGGTCCTGAGTTCAATTCCCAGCAACCACATGGTGGCTCACAACCATCTGTAATGAGATCTGATGCCCTCTTCTGGTGTGTCTGAAGACAGCAACAGTGTACTCATATACATCAAATAAATAAATCTTTTAAAAAGAAGAGAGAATTTGCATTAAGAGTAACTAAAATGAAGGTGGGTGTGGTCATGGGTATCTATAACCTCAGCATTGGAGAGGCCGAATGGGAGGAATTGAGACTCTGAAGCCAGCCTGGACTACGTAGTGTCTCCCATAGACACTTTCCCAATTAGGAGTCTTTATCTGAGCCTGTCCTCTCTGTAGAAACCATACTGTCATATCAGATAGGTGTCACATCTTCGTAGCCTCTCTCCTGAGTTTCTCTGGTCACAGTCGACACTGAAATCTCTTGTCTGACATTTCCTTGTATCCTTGTGTTGTATGCACAGTCAATTCTCTTTTAATTTAAATCTGATGTCTTTCCAGAACCATTCCACAGTCTAGTTAGAGACAGGGGCCCTTCTGTCTTATCCATTTCCTATCGCTCATTGGAGTCCTGAGTCTGCTCAGTTGATTGACAGGCTGTTCAGTTGCCCTCGGAGCCTCTGTCATCAATAATTTTTCCACTGCCTCTGCTTGGAAGCACTGGTTACCAAGCCTGGGAGAGTAGCCTACGGAACATTTATAAACTAAAGATGCAGATTCTGGTATGGACAACAGACTCAGGTATAGATACCAAGGGCTTGAATCACATAGCTGTGTCTCCCTATACACAGAAGACTGGTTCTAAGATCCCTGACAATACAAAAAAATCTGCAGATGCCATGACAGTAATTATAACTAAATTAAATATATCCTGCCATATACTTTAGGTCACCTCTGGATTGTCTACAATACCTAATACAAGGTGAATAGTTGCAGTGTATTGTTTAGGGGGTGGTGGTGACAAGAGAAATCCTATATATTCATTTTTGTTCCTTAATGTTTTAAGCCTGCAGTTCATTGCCTCTGTAAATGGAGGTAGAGCTCCTTTGACTCAGGGCACCTTCTTAATTTCAAGTCTTGAATTTTCCATTAATCAGGCTCCTAAACTAAAGGGGCTTGGGCCACTTTTCCATGGTCAAAAGGCTGATGGCAGAGATCACAGGGAGTATCGGTTTCTTGAACCCTGACACTATTCAAGCGCCTCTCTAGGACCACGTGCTCTCATGTGCGGGGAGTGGAAGGCTTCCCCTCGCTAGTGATGTCAAAAGGAAGCCTCTGGCCTTAGAGCAGCCTGGCTCTGCTGTTAAACGAGCCATTAGAATGTCCAGGTCTGGAACGTGAACTACAGATGAAAGATACGCAAACAGCTGCGGTCAAGCCACATCACCTCACTAGTCCTCGGTTCTTACAGCGTTTAATATTAAAGTGGGATATTAATATATATAACACTGAGTCAGTGTCCCTTGGGACGGCCCTTCAGAAATCTCTCCCTTCCCTTCTTGCTCCAGAAAATTGGGCACAGATGTGATTTTGTTTTTCAACAGGAGGCATTCTTAGTGCCATCTAGAACCTCCAGGCTACACCTCCTGAGCTAGGTGACACCTTAGTATTCCTGCTAAACTGGATATTATCACCATGCTTGCTGGGACCCTCACCCAAAGATCCAGGTGTGAGTGGGAAGGCATAGAAAGGGAAGTTACTAGACAGAGGATGAGTCTCCCTTCCCTAAGGGAAGGCTCTGAATGTGTTCTGAAGAAGAAAAAAGTTCTCTCTCATCAGCCATTATTTCTGGCCTTCTAGAACATTCCAGTACCCCTGTCTGTCTCACTATCCCTGCCTTCCTCCATCATCTTGCAGACTATCCCATGTGTCCCCTCAGTTCATCAGCCATTCACCCCTGGGCCTCCTGCACATGGAAGAATGACAGTGGGGAACAGCTGATGCTCAGATTTCATAGTTTCTCACAGACTCGACTTCTCCTATACTTTATCCCTAATCCCAGCCCAAACACAGCCTCTTGACACTGAGTCCTTATCCTTGACAGCAGTGACCTTTGGAAGAACCATCTCACCAATACCCCTCTGCCTCTGTGTCACTGAGGAAACTGGAGGAAGGAAAATGTTTATTAAAATCACTGAAGTCTAACAATGGGGTGGGGACAAGGGAGCGTCTAAATTCCAGCACTCTCCCCACAGAGAGAGGGTGGAAAAACCCAGGCTTTCCTGCCTGGATGTCATCAGATCTTGGCCTCCCAAGAGCAAGAAATCAGTGGAAATGTATATATATTTTAATACACCCTCATTACAAATAAAAATGGTTTTACATCAATACAGGGGTTGGTTGAAATATGTTCCAACTTTGCTAAGCAGGGAATGCATCAAACTGCCTATAATAATATCAGGCAAGCAATCTTCATGCCAAACTCAGACAGAGGGGAATTTTCACTGCCAAAGGAGATCTGTTCTTCATCAATGTTTCAATATTCAAGGAAGCCGGGGACATATTTCTGTGATTGAAGCAAATTGCCAGTTGCCAATACTATGATTTAATTCATTTCTTTCCTCCTCTCATTTGGATCAACTGCCACAGCCTTTGGTGCCATGAAAATGCAGCATAGAGGAAACACTATAGGAAAGAGTAGTGAAGGGGAATGTGGGGAGGGATAGAGAGAGAAAATGAGAGGATAAGAGAAAGGAACAGCTGGGATGAGAGGAGCCATGAGAACATGTAGAAAAACTGAGAAACAGAAGAGCAGACAGCATGGGGGGGGGCTGAAAGAGATATAAAAATGAGGAAGAAGTAAAATAAAAATCATGGAGGGATTAGGAAAGCTTCTATGTGTATACAGTGATTGCTAGGCAAAAAATGACATGCTAAGTTCAGACCTCCAGCATCCACGTAAAAGCTAGGTGCGGTAGTGTGTACCTATAATGTCAGCACTGGGAGGTGGAGAGGTGGATCCCAGGGGCTCACTAACCAGCCAAGCTAACTAAAATGGTAAGTTCTGGGTTCTGTGACAGTCCATGTTTCAAAAGGAAGGTAGAATAATGATAAAGATACACAGAATCAATCACTGGCTTCCACATGTGCATATGCAGACTAACATACTGCACACACAGGTTTGCAACACACATACATGCAGAGAGAGAGAGAGAGAGAGAGAGAGAGAGAGAGAGAGAGAGAGAGAGAGAGAGAGGAGCAAAGTGAAGGACAATACAAAAGCCTAAGGGGAGAGCCATCTTAGGACTAGGTCCTGAGTTTTAGGCAAGAGGTTCAAGTCCAGATGGAGCTGCTTTCCCAAACTCTCTTCATGGTGCAGTGTGTAGAAAGCAAGACAAAGTCACAGAATGAAGACAGAAAGACAGAACTTGCCGTGTGCACATGTGCATAGAGTACTGGGTTTCTTCAAATATCTGTGCTGTCTACAAAAATCTAACAATTCAGTAGCCACAGTTTCTTCATTCTCAGAGTCCAGGAGCTTCTTGGGAATCGTAGCTAAGACCTAGAAGACATGATTTGCTTCATCAACAGATTCCACACAGAATCAGATTTTACATAGAATCACATAGAATCGGGATGCTAGAAGGTTTGTGAGGATCTTACCAGATATATGTCAGTATTCTCAGTAGCCCTCTGAATCCAAGTCCTAAAGCCTGTGTGTTTCCAAGATGACAGCTATCCTAATAGAAGCTTCATTCTGGATGATGGAAAATGCCAAGCTCTAGGGCCCTGATTCTAGATCTGGGATCTAGATTCTAGTTCTAGATATGGGATCTCCATGAAAACAGCACCTCTTCTCTCTCCCCTACCCCAGTTAACTTCTGGTACATTAAGGAGCGTATACACAACGTGGTCATGCCAGACTGGCCACCCACTTTCTGTCCATACCCTAAGACACCACAATGAGCCATTCCTTAGCCACCACTGCGGTCTAGAGATGTTCAAGAGCTAAGTCTAGTCCACTCTTTGAGGACATACCCAGAAAGAGAAATTTAGGAGGCTGGGTACCAAAAAACATTGTCTAGAAGTGGATATAAACCACAGGCTCCAAGACACATGTTAGCACAGGGGCTTGTAAAAGCTAAGGTTTATATCAGGAATGTCACCTGTCAAGATCTGAGAGAAGACTTATCTCTGCCTCTCTACTTGCCCACCAACTAATTTAAACTCAATGGTTCTGTGATCCAGAAGGAAATAGCAAACCAACTCTGGTTATAGAACTACTCTTAAGTAATTTGGATAAAATATCAATGATAGTGCTTGCCATAGTTTATAGAAGGAGAAGGAAGATTTACCATTCTCTGTTACATATGCTGAAGGATTCTTAGGACCAAATTTATCGATCATGAATTATTAACTAGGACCAACAAAGTACCTGGCACATATTTTATGATGAATGAAGAAAGGCAAGAAGACTAAACATCAACCATCAATATAATAAGATATGTTTCATCATCAAAAATAAACAGTAGATGTTATTTTATTAGTGTTCAGAGACTATTAGGCATGTAGCCCAGCCTAGAGGAGTTGGAAAGAGTTCTGGAAACATTATAGAATTAAGGTAGGCATTCCAGGCAGGGGGAACCTGAATGGACATGCTATATTGGAGTAACTGTGATCAAACAGAATTTAAAACTCACAAAGAATACTAAACCTTGTATGGATCTCATTACCTCACAAGTGCAGACAACTGGTAGACCTTGAACATATGTGCTAGGTTAATGGAAGACTGATCACTCTCCTTTGAAAAACAACATGAAAGTCAAAACTGAAAGAAAGCTGAAGAATTCTGAAGTCTGGAGACTGGCACACTTTTCAGTGAGGGACTAGATACTACTGTCTGTACTCTTACTGCCTCTACTAGTCCTTGTTTTATGAAAGTCCCCATTGATGTTAAATCAACAGCTTGGCTGGGCTTTAATAAAACTTCATTTACAAAAGCTGATCTTGAGTCAAATTTGGCCCAAGAACCATGGTTTACCACACAATACTCTAGACCAGACCTCTATTTTACAAAGGCCAGAAAGATAGTTTAACTCACCCAGGATCTCACAGTGTGTTGGCGCAGAGACCTAAGCTAAATATTAATGTTCTAGTGTAAGTATTTGGGCAGAGCATCAGTAGGAGAGATGTTTGGGGGCATCTCCATCCCACTGTGCTTCACCCAACCTGAGAGAAAAGGAAGAAAGCAAGACAAGCAAAAGCAAAGGCGCATCCCAGGTCAAGGATGTAAGTAGACACTGTCTCCTGATGAGGACCCAATTCCTAACTGATCAACACATAATACAAAAAATAGCCTGTGTGACACACAAAAGGCCTACCTTAACCTATCCTCAGGGGAGGAAGCTGCCTTGGGCTAGAATCTGTCCTAGATTTCAACTGAAAGAAAAAAACACACCTGGGGCCCCAGAGCTCAGAACCACTGCACGATCATAACTTCACTTGCATATAGAATAGCTGAATTTCCAAGAGAGGAAACAACACTGAGGTTCCAACACCAGGTAGTGGCCAGAGGATTCTGGATCTTCAGTCCAGCCTCTTGAGTTCCCTAAAGGCTCTTCTCTCACATCCTGATGGCACCCCCACAGATCTGAAATCCTTGTTGGCACCCCTAACATCCTGATGGAGACCCCATTCCCACTCCTGCCCCTAGTGCAAGCATTCTAATCACCTTTCACCCAGTTAGACGGACATATAGGATTTGGATGGAGAAGTATCTAGAACATTTCTCCAGTGTTGATTCATTCTCTCAGGAGAGCACAAACGGTACCTTGAAGAAAAGGAGGCTTACTGGCTGACTCTACATTCAAGTAAATAAAAAGTCTGCATTCAGGGTGAGAACGGGCTTCCTGGCACCCCCATCCTTTACACACTCCTTCCATCTCCAAAAACAGTCTCCACTGCACATCATCTTCTCAGCTCTCAGTGATGCCTCAACTAGAATCATTTGTGTGTAAGACTGTCTGCTCTCTCCACTCAGTTGAAAGCTCTTCAAAGGTAGAAATGTGTCCCGCTCATCCCTGGACTCCTAGCCCTGAGTCTGGCACAAAGACAGGTATTATTCACTGACGGCTAAACTGTGATATCCCGCAGAGAGCCAGGAAAGCATAGCTAAGAGATTAGGAGATTATATGGCCTGGAAACAGGCAATCCTGAGTGCAAATTCTGACTCACACATTGTAATTGCTATGTGAGCGTGAAACATGTTGCTTAATCTCTCTCTGAGGCTCAGCTTCCTCATGTGAGACGTTGTCACACTGAAATGAGACAATGTTGCTGGAGCACTTGGTGGAGTGCGCAGAATTCCAAATTCTCAATAAATGTCATGAAAGGACAAAGTCAGACAGCCAGTATGACCAGTTGATCCCTTGATTTGCTGGCCTGCATACTTTCAATATCAGTGTGCACTTAGAAACAGGGAGGGCCTAAGAGGGACATAGATGAGGTAAATTCATCCGCAGCACCAGAAAAACTAGAAAATCGGGAGCATACCCTGCACTCAACTCCTAAAAGAAAGAACCCGGGGACCCTGCAGTGTTACCAGAGGTCCCTCCTTCAAGCCAGTGCAATGTCTGCAGGGCTCCCCCAGCCTTTCTATTGAGCGATGGAGCCCCAGACAGTTTCTAGAAAGTCCATACTGCTTTGTGTTTAGTGGAGGCCATTGTATTCCCTGCTGACTGGTGATGCTAGGAAGCCAACAAAGGGTAGACTGTTTGCAAGACTTCAATACAGCAGCACCTGGTACTCAGAGCTAGCTGAGCCCCAGTGGCCTAGGATGCTGAAAAAGGAAAAAAAAAAAAAGCCATGAAAGATGGATCGTGAGGAACAACAATAGGCTGAGGCCTTGGTGAAGGCCTGTGTGATCCCTCAGCCTGAGTGGGGGTGAAAGCACAATTCCCTTAGGAAGAGGGTCCAGTAGCAAAGCTAAAAGGGAAAGCTGTAGCTGCCGGAAACTACACTAACTAAATCCCAGTTTTTATAAAAATGAAAAGCAGAAAGGAGAAAAGTGGGAGGTAAACCAAATCTGGTTCAAACTCCAAAACACTTCAGAAATCTTTAAGAGACTAAAATGTGAGCAAATTAAATTTACATACAAAAAATAATTTAGTTAGATCAAACACATTTCTCATACATACCTCCAATTCCAGCCCTCAATAAGCTCTAGAACTATGAGTCAAGGCTAGCCTGGGCTATATAATGAGACCCTATCTCCACAAGCCAAGGACTGGGCATGTAGCTCAGTACTTGAGTACTTGCCTAGTGTGGGAGGGACCCAGAACCAATCCCACACACTGCAAAAAAATAGTAGTATATATTTCTGAAACACGAAGCCAAAAGGCTATACCTACATTTATGTATAGGCCGCCAGGCTCTGTTTGGGGATATTTGTGATATGATGTGTTAAAATATTGACCTTGACACTATGCCACCCTCACCCCCACCCCACCCCCCAAAAAACTGACTTGTAGTACTTGCTGATTTCCAAGGTATTTACCCTCTTCCTGTTACCAAGTTTAATCTGCTAATATGACTATTAGAATTGGGGGGTAGGACTTATTAATCAGCTTTTGTAAAATCAACTCAACTGTCATTTGCCATGTGCTCATGCATGTACTACTGAAATCAAAACAGTATTTATAACAGCTGCAGAAAGTCCATTGTAGTTGTGAAGTCTCAGGCAGTCCTATGGAGGGTTGGGGTCCACTCTCTCCATGAATCTCAGCAGACTGACCTCCTTGACCTCCAGATTGCAGCTGGGGCAATGCTAGGCTAGCAAAGACCATGAAACTTCTGCCTGAGTCTCTGCAACACTCACTTCGTGTAAGTTGCTCAGTCTTCCTTACCACTGAGGTCTCCGTATTTCGAAGGCTACATGCAGGTTCTCCAGTCCAGCGTCTTAGCATGGCCCGCCAAGAGCTTAGACCTAAAGGAAACCATCTTGGACCCTCAGGACCAGACGATCCATCAGCCCCACAAGGAAAATGAAAAATCAATCAAGTTCCACCTGAATCTTTGACTCACAAAACTGAGGGACCGAACAAGTTAGATTTTGGTTTTGTCGCTGATTTTGGAGATAATTTATCACAAAAATAGCTAACTGGGACAATCCACACATATGTTCCTTTCCTGTCAACAGTATGCCCTGTCTTCTGACATAACCATCCTTCTACTATTTATCATTAAAGATTAATTGTGTCTGCTTTCAAGCCCCATGTGAGTAGCATCATCCAACAGGAACTCCTTTGACATGCATCTTTCACTCAGACACTGCCTGAGTTGTTTGTTTCAGTGGATTTAATTGATAAGCAACCTTACCTTATTATTAGTATACAATAGCCTGCTTCTCTGACCTGTTGATGGAGATCTGGGTTGTATTCCATTTTGAGGATGTTATTGGCTCCCCTGCTTCTTCCTTTGACATGTGTTTTCATCTCTCTTGCAAATATACATAGAAATAAAACGGTTGCATCATGGTACAATACATCTATAGTTATGAGGAGATATCAAACAGATTTCCAAACTGGCTTCAACATTTTATCCTCCCATGGGCAGCAATTTATTATCTCGTTTATTAAGCTTCACATTGTCATTAACTTGTATTGTACCCACTCTAAAGCACGTGCAAAAATGTCTCAACTAGCTTAAGTTTACCTTCTGTGATGATTTATGCTGCCAGGCATCTTCTTGACCTTTTGGATGCCTGTGGATTTCTGGTTCCATCCTCTGTACTTCTTCCTAGATTCAGTTGTCTAAAATGATCAAGTGTCCGTGTTCTTTATCTATACTTGATTCTAGTCCTGTGGCAAACATTTTCTTCCCCACAACAGCCAGCCTTTTCACTTAACGGTGTTTCACAATAAACATAAACTTATTTTTTTTTTATGAAATCTAAGTGAATTTCCGTTCCATAGTCAGTAAATCTTTAGCCTGACGACTCTATATCTATCCTAAGGTTAACAAGGGATTCTCTAGCATTTTTACTAAAAGCTTGACTGTCCTAACTTCCACACTTAAACTTACAACCTATTTCAATTTAACTTGCACAGATATTGTGTAGGAAGGTTCCCTGTCTGTAACTCCCATACAAACACCCAATTTCTCCAGTTCTCTGCTCTACAGATATACCATTCCAAAACTAGCTTACTAACCGCATGCTTAGAATTTCATCACCAGAGAAAAGTGTCATTGGTATTTCTACAATACTGTCTTTTAAAATCTCAAATGTCAAACCTAGGAGACTTGCATATAAATGTGCTTGCCACCAAGACTAACAGTCTGAGTTCAGTCCCTAGACTGAATTGAACTTCCACATGGTAGAAGGAGAGAATTAACTCCTACAAGTTATCCTCTGACCTACAACACACACACACACACACACACACACACACACACACACACACACACACNACACACACACACACACACACACACACACACACACACACACACACACACTGAAACATGTGCACTGAGCACACCTCACATAAACATACACAATGCACCATACACACACAAATAGATAACTATTTAAAAGTATATAATAAAATATCACCAACTGCATCCACCAACAATATAACAAAGTAGTAGACCATATTCTTAGGTTTTAGCCTTTGGTCCTGGAGCACACTGAACTGCACATAGTAAAGTGCTTTAGGTTAGACTCAGGTTATATGTAATTCTAACTCAATATGGCCAAAGGACTTGCCTGCTTAGACACCATGCTTGGGGTATGTGGGGAAGAAAGAACAGGAGAAGACATTCCCTGTCCTCCAGACTGCCACAACAAGTACAGGTCTAGGGGACAGAGACCACCCTCACTGAGCCTGACCCTACCCTCACACCTCTGGAACCCAGAGTGGAAACTCTTCTCCCCTCTGATAGTTATAGAAACGCTCTGATATTCTAGTCGGTTCTATGCTAATGACCTATAATGAAGAGAACTCCTCTGAAACCCTTGAGGAGGATTAAATCACAGGACCACCAAACCTCAGGGTTGGAAGGAACCTTCCAGCTGAAGTCAGTGGCCAACACGATTGCCTAGAGCTCTTGTCTGAAAAATGACAATTTCCAGGCTGCGATCCAGCATATTCTGTTCTTTTTTTTGTTCAGAGATCAAGCCTGAAATCTTATATTTGAAAGAAAAAGAAAAGTTCAGGTATTCTATGTCCAGCCAAGTTTAGAGCCCTAACTTCTTGAACAAACTGAAGTGGGTGGGGTGGGAAGATGCCTAAGATTTCTTAGAACTGCTGGGATTATACAAATGAAACTAGCTAATCAGATAAAGTGATTATGTATTTGAGACTTTTCCAAGAGAAACAGCTAGCACCAGGCAAACATGAGGAAGAAAGTCCATGAGGAGGAGGAACAGGAAAGGGAGGCAGGTGGATTCCAGAGACACACTTCCATCATTTTGAAATCTTACCTGGAGTCCTTTCTTAAGGCCAAAACCCAGCTTATATCAAGTTAGTGGCAGATTAAACCACAAGCTCTGTTAGTCGATTCAAACTCTAACATGAAAATTTTCAGAGCCAAAAATTAATTGAATACAAGATAAGGCAAGTTGATAAGGCAAACGCATGGAGGGTAAAGCATTTTCAGAACAGTAGCAAATTTCAAGCCTTTGACTGAGGCGTAACAGCCCAGCAAGCCTGTAGAGGGGTCAGGACACCTCCAGAAGAATGGAAAATCCTACTGAGGACAGGCCAAAGAAAACTAGCTTGGAAGAGACTCAGAACAAAGCGGAGATACATTGTAACTGGTTTTGACTACACTGAAATTCTTTTTTTCTGAGTTTAGGATGGGTGAGCATATGGCTGCAGTATCATAAGATCTTACAGAGAAAAACAGCATAGGATAGAAGTCCACTGGGCTAAGACAGAGATTAGAGATCAGAGGTCAGGAATTGCTCTTCCAAAGGTTTCCAAGGGCCATCACAGCACAGGGAGCAAATCCATTAAGAGAGGAGCCTTGGATAAGGTAGCCCTGTTCCTCAGGCCCCAGCTGACAGTGATCACGAAATCCTATAGTCATGACTCCCATGTTCCATGAACACTGATGGCATTTTCTTTAAAGTCCAGAAAACCCAGTGGATCACCAAAACCGACTTCTCCCCCTTCAAACCTGCGAACTTACCCTCACACTCACTTGCATCTTTCACAACAGAGACTGGAAGAGAATTCTCAAGGGGGCTCAGTACCTAGGTCTGGGTCGGGGAGAGGAAAGAAGACAGAGCCCCCACAGATCTCTTGTCAGCAGCAACTCCCTGTCCCTGCACCCAAGTTTCAGGACCTGAGAAGGATTTTTGCGGTCCCTGCCAATACTTCCTCAACCCCACCCCCTATTATCATCTTCTCTTCTGGTCTGGGGAAATCGAGAGCTTTGTTCAAATCCTTCCTATAATGAGAAGCTGAGAGAGGCTAAGACGAGTGCTATCTACCTTGTCTAGGAAGCGAACAGGAAATAGGTGCACTTTACGGTCCATCCAGACACGCTCAGATGAGTTCTATGACAGCAAACCCACCCCTAAGGAAAGCTAGAATATATAAGGATAATCCCTGATCTTGTTCTTCGGGGATTTGCAATGAGGGAAGTGACCTTTGAAGGAAAGGAAGATGGCACTGACACTCTCTCTGTCTTCCTCTCACGCGTACATGTAAATAATTGATACCATGCCCTGTCTCAACAAAGACCAAGGTGCTTTCCCACTGGAGACTTGCAAAGGAGGGGCCAAACATGTTCTGTCCCTTTGAATGTTCTTCCTGCATCATCATGGCTTCAAGTCAGGAAACAATACATCTTAGAGACTCTCAATAGAGACCACACAACCCAAGAGATGTCATAGCCTTAGCTGACATGCTCAACTGAAACCCCTGTGAGCGACAAGGCCTCTCGAGTTTCCTTTTCCACATAAAGAGCATGCTCCCTCTTTAAGGCTGGGGTCAAAGCTCAAACAAACCATAACCATCATAGGTGAATGAGCAACCTACTCCAGTGTAATAGATGAAACACTCTCTAGATACACCATCCTCCTTGAAAACACTCATGCTCTTCATGTGGGTCAAGGGCCACTGCCATATGTTAGCAAAACACAAGAAAGGGCCACTCCCTCCTCTGACGCTCGGGGCCTCTGTTGACAAGTTATTCAAGTTGACGCCACTAAAGAGATTGGAGCTTCTATCTATCCCTCCTCCACACTTGGCACCATGTAGGCATACAAATGCTAGGTGGGTGGATTTTCAAGTTCAAGGGGATAAAGCAATTCATTACACATATCAGTGAAACAGAATTCCAGGAGATGTTGCGACCTAGTAGAATTTACCCTGCCCAAAGCAGATATGAAGGCAGCCAAACCACGCAGAGCCTGCTAGCTGAGTTATCCTAATTTCTAGAATAGTCCAAATGGTTTTTTCCATGCTTCTAATTGCATGTTCTGACTAATCATATAAGCTCACTTCCTCCTTTTGAAAGAGGGTGGAAGGGTCCCTCGTAAACAGAACAGCCCACCAAAATCCCTTACATAAAAATAATTCATAGCCTGGGAAGATATGCAGAATTCCTCTGGCTCTATGGTCCATAACCTGCAAAATGTCTGTGGACCTAAGCTTAAACTTCCTTCTTTTTCCATATTTTGAGAGATAAGTCCCCTAAATCTCTTTTACTACTCCCAGCTGTGGTCGATGCGCTCCAGAGATCTCAAAGCCCCAAACCTACAGATGTGGGCAGTGAACCCTCCAGTTCTCTGCTTCCGCCATGAGAGGAGTCTGGCTCCAAAAGCAAATCAACAAATGTATATTCCTACCCAGAGGTTGTGGGGAACAGGCTCCCTGTACAACCAGGCTGAGCACTGGACATGTGAAACCCTGGCTCTTCTCACAGAGAACCGTCTCATCCCACAGACAACCTTGCCATATAGTAACAGCCAAATGGAAGTCTAAACTTCTAGGACAAGATGTTCCCACCATGGGACCACATCCATTCAAAGAAGAAAGAGGGGTGTCTGAGTGAGGAGGGAAGTGAGAGGAGAAATTTTGCTATTCTTACTTCCTGGAAATGTCAAAGCCCACTTAGTTCTCATCCTAAAAGTAAGGGAACTGCAAGCTGTAAATATGTCAGCCCCTTGAACAAAGAGGTATTAAAGGCACATTCCATTCTCAGATCAAATTAAACAATTTACTCCAAGTGACCTGCTCTTACTAAGAGCATGGCTTACCTTGTATTAAGTGAGGAATCTATTCCATGGGAAGACTCTCTTCCAAATGCCCAGACCCCATTCTTAATCACATTTATTTTCCTGATTGATTTTACTTATTCTCTCTACTGAGAATTTTTCTTTTTCTTTCTTTCTTTCTTTCTTTCTTTCTTTCTTTCTTTCTTTCTTTCTTTCTTTCTTTCTTTCTTTTTATCATATGTCTTTTTTTAATTCACTCTATACCCCCAAACCAGCCTCTGCTCCCCCCAATACTCCCTCATGCAGAACCTCCCCACATTCCTCCCTCCTCTCCTCCTTTGAGAAGAGGGAGGACACCCCTTATCCCCAGCAAATAGGGTCACTGCAGGACTAGGCACATCCCTGTCCCACTGAGGCCAGCCCAGACATTTTTCTTTAACTAACTCTCTCTCTCTCTCTCTCTCTCTCTCTCTCTCTCTCTCTCTCTCTCTCTCCCTCTCCCTTCCCTCCTTCATATATGTAGGTGTATATGTGGGCTTGGGGATGTATGTGTACATTCCTGGCATGCATATATTGGTCAGAAGACAGACCCAGGCATTGGTCTTCAAAGGTCTTACATTTGAGACAGGGTCTTTCATCACCGTGGAACTATACCATATAGGCCAAGTTAGCTGCCCAGGCAGCTTCTGGGGACTTTCTCATCTCACCTCACAGGGACTGGAGGCAGGCACCATCACATTCAGCCCCAAATCCTTTTACATGGATTTGAGGGTGAGGGGATTTGAACTCAGGTTCTGACATTCATGAGGCAAGTGTTTTAACCAACTGAGTCATCTCCCCAGCCCCTAAATCTTTTCTTTCTCCTGTTTCTTTTGATTTGTTTTTCACATCAGTTTACAAATTTTCTAGCCCATGTAGGAAATCAGAGACACAAGACATCATGAGGGAAGGTCTCCTGATTGAGCAGCATGCCAAGCCCAGGGACCATTACAGACAAGTTTCAGAGAATAGACTTCACATGTGGCCAAATTGGCCTCAGCGCAAAACCTCTTCCAGCCAAGGAGGGTGCTCTACAGGGATGCTTCCGAGCCGTGGTTCTTAGCCTTCCTAATGCTGTGACCCTTTAATCCAGTTCCTCATGCTGTGCTAACCCCTAACCATAAAATTATTTTGTTGCTATTTCATAACTGTAATTTTGCTGTCATGAATCATGATGTAAATACCCGTGTTTTCTGATGCTCTTAGGTGACCTCCATGAAAGGGTTGTCTGACTGCCCCCCCAAGGGGTTGCAACCCACAGGTTGAGAACCCCTACTTTAGATGGTTGGACAATTTGAACTCCTTTGGTTATGCTTACTTGGCACCACAATTTTGACCTTTGAGTACATTTTACAACCTGTTCTTGACCATCTGTCCAGCTTACCTGTGTCAGAGTTGCAAGTTTTGGCATACAACTGTGTATATAGAATTTGCTTGTCTAGAACTTGAACTCTTTCTGTTGATGATGAACAATATAAAAATGGAGAACCTGGCTCTTATCTCTGCGTCTTCAAAACTAGCCCTACTGACTAGCGCTTAGAAAGTACTTGATATCGCTTAGTAAACAAATGAAATAATGAATGGAGACCCAATAGACCCAGTGCTAGCTAGGCAGCCTTGGGGAAAGAAGGGTAATCACACCTCTACAGGGAAGACATGAGTATGTGTTAGAGTGTGTTTGTGAAAATTCATGAATGTGTGTGTCTATGAGTATGTGTCTGTGCTTGTGTGTTATGCAAAAATTTGAGAAAGTGTTATAAGTGTGTGTATGTGTATGTCTTGTAAGTGTGAAAGAGTTTGGGGAATTATGTGGGGTGTGTGTGTGTGTGTGTGTGTGTGAGTTCTGTGTGGTATGTATGTGCATATATGTATGTAGTATGTATGTACTGGTATGTGTGTGGTGGGGTATGTATATGTGTATATGTATGTGGTGTGCTGTGTGTGTGTATGTTGTCTTTTGAGTGTTAGAGAGTTTGGGAGATTGTATATGTTGTGTGTGCATGTATGTGATGTGGTATATGTGCATGTATGTGTGTGTGTGTGTGTGTGTGTGTGTGTGTGCTATGAGTGTGAGAGAATTTGGGGGAGTGTATTATGAGGGTGTATATGTGTATGACTTATGAGTATGAGTTTAAAGGACTCTGTGGGAGGTATCTGTGTGTGAATATGTCCACATGAGTGTGGCGTATAGTGTGTGTGTGTGTGTGTGTGTGTGTGTGTGTGTGTGTGTGTGTGTGTGTGTGTAGGAGGCCAGGTGGGCTCCAGAGGGAAGGTAAATCCAAGCAAAGCAGGGCTGCAGACAGACTGCCGGGTCAGCCGTTTCTATTCACTAGATTCGGTTAATGCTATAGCCTCCACTCCCTTTTGCCTGAGTAAACAAACCCTAAAAGATTTTTCAAGCTTATGCCCTTGTTTTCTTAGCTCTTCTGAGTGTGCTGGCAGCCAAAAGTATCGGGCACACCCCTCTCTTTCAACACCCTCCAGGGGCTCACACTGATGGACAACAGATGAAAGGCTCCAGCGTGAGGGCAGCTGCTGATGGACTTGCTAACCTGGGCAGGGAGCTGACTGAATCGGGTTAGTCTGCAGGAATCCCGCCCCAGCTTTCACGTGGACCAGCTCATCCTCTCCACAGATGAAAAGCACACCCTCTTTTCCATCTTCCATTGATCTCTCACTGTATTCTATTTTTTTTAAAAAAAGACAGATTTATTTTTATTGTTTTTTATTTACATGTGTGTGTGTGCACATGTGCTTCTATAGGTACACATGTGTGCATGTGTGCATGAAGGACAGAGGTGAGTGTCAGATGCCCTGGAACTGGAATTACGAGCCATTGTGAGCCATAGCTGTTGGGAACTGAATGCCAGCCCCCTGAAGGAACAGCAAGCACTACCATCTCTCCAGACCTTCCTCGCAGTCTTCATCCCTGTTTGCTACTTAATTCTGTTGCTTTGTCTTTCAGGTTTTATGTATAGACAGCCACACACATTCAATTTCCACTTGTGATAGTATATGCTAGCGGTTAGGGCACTTCAGTAAACTTCCTACATTGCATAGATGTATATGCACATGCACACACTCACATGTATACACACATGTATGTGCACACACTCACATGTACACATTTACGTGCACACACTCACATGTATATGCACACACTCACATGTACACATATGTACATGCACACACTCACATGTATACACATGTACACGTGCATACTCACATGTATATACACATGTACATGCACACACTCACATGTGCGCACACATGTACATGCACATGCTCACATGTACACACATGTATGTGCACGCACTCACATGTACATGCACACACTCACATGTACACACATATGTACAGGCATTTACAGACATGCCCTGCAAGTCCCCTTCCACGTGGAATATGAAGTTCTTTGCCCCCAGGAAGCTCCTACACACTGCCTGAGGCTTAGTCTGTGTGTTATAGGAACTGATCTGAAAGAAACTGCATTAGAAGTTGAACAAACCAAGGGGACTGGTGAAAGGAAGGGGGTCTTGTGCCAACTAACAGAGAAGGCTTGTTTCAATTAAAGACCTGCAGATTTTGTCCTGGTCTAGAATGGCTGGAACATTCTAATAACATGAGCATATTTTCTTTGAGATTGACCCCATGTACATATAAATCTTATATATTTGCTCAGCATTTACTGCCATTATTTATAATGGCCCTGGAATGCTGCAGATGTTAGGCCAATGCTTTTTAACATCAAAACTTCTAGAAGGTAGGGAGCCAGACCCAAGCCACAGAAGTCTCCAGCTCCAACTGTGTCTCAAATGCATCAATAAGGCTTTTGTTGACGTTCACTTCAGATCTTACTGGATAGATGGAACAGCCAACCTCTAGCACCCCACACAAGTTCAAACTAGCTGCTCACAGGCACAGAGACTGATGGAAGGCAAGGACACTTCTCAACACTGGGATTTTGATTCTGAGATTCATGTATTCTGAGATTCCCCAGAGCTGTGGTCAGAAGAGGATCTTCCAGCTGGAGCATCTACTGGCCTCCAAGTCTCTCAAAGCTAACAATCGTGAAGCGACTAGGAGAATGACAAAATGGACAGGAAGGCTCTCCAAAAGGCATTCTTATTTTTGCATCAAGACATCAAAAGAAACTCACACCGGTGTGCAGCTCACTCAGTTCCTTTGGGGGGTGCAGACTTCTTCTTCCCCACACTTCCTCAGCTGCCCCTCACCTGAAGGGCTTCTGTGGACACTGGGGGAAGATCACCCCAGATTTTCCTCAGTGACCTGCTCAGGCACGTTCCAAAGTTCTATCTTCTGATATTGCCTTCAACCCAACATCACTCAGATAGTGTGCCTGTCCTTCATCCCCTACAGAGATGCTGGCTAAAACTCTGAAGGTGACCTCAAACCACACTGGATCCCCAACGCTCACCTGGAATACCCATCAGGTTCTAATTTTATTTTTATTCAAACAATTTCAAAATACCTTGAACTAAGAAAATGAGAAAACACAGCACAGGGTAATTTTGAATCTACCAGAAACTTCCTCTTCCTCTTCCTCCTCCTCCTCCTCCTCCTCCTCCTCCTCCTTCTTTTCTCTTTTCGTTTTTGGAGTTAAAACACAAGACTCAGTAGAAGCCAAATCATTGCTCTTCTTCTTCAACCCCAGGTCATCCCCACTTTGTGGACATGGAACACATAGACAAGGTAACTCCTGTGAGTCCCAACTCTCCCTTCACTATCCTCAACTGTAACAACATCCATCCATCTTTTTTCTGCCTTGCTTTAGCCTTGCAACTTTCCCTCCTGGTGCTGAGCAGGCCACCCACGGGCCTCCAAAGCTGGACCTTAGCCAAACAGAAAGTCTCATGGTGACGCTAAGCTGACCTCGCCCTGGGCTTTCTGACCCTCTTCCCTTTGAATTTTCTCCAACAGCCTATCATGCCAGGGTCACAAACTCTTAAGTCTGCGTTCTTTGTAGCTCTGGCCGGACCAGTCTACAAAAAGTTCACTGACCCACCCCTGCTACCCCCTGAATGACACTAGATTGCACTGGCTTCTCCTCTCCAACAACCTCCGTTCTGCACGCACTTCCACCCAGCATCCTCCACCGCCCCCTACCCGTTCTAGCCAGTGGTGAGTCACAGGGAGTACAGAACAAATCAGCTCTCTAATTGCTAATTTTTTCCAGTTTGCTCCTAACTGCTCAAGATATTTGTACTTCGGATTCCTTTCTCACAGCTGTATGTGTGCAGTTCCAGCCTGGACTTGGTTGAGTTCCTGTCTCTTCCCAAGAAAGGATCTCTAAATGTGAAAAGTTCTCTGTCCTGAATTCTTTCTTGCTGTCCACCAGCTCCTCCAATTCCAGAATCCATGCATGGCTTAAAGAGAAAGCTGGGCAGAGCAAACATCCTGACATCCACCTTCCAATACTGCTCAACCACAACAGGGGCTGTTGCAACCCCTCCCTACTTAGAGAAACCCTGGTGCCTCCCAAAATAATCTGCACACATCTCAGGCTGAAATTTACAAGGAGTCCTATCATATTTTTTCCTCAAATTTTCCAAATCTGCAACATCTATGGGATCTCTTTCATCTAGTTATTGAGTAATAACTGGGAATGGGGGAAAAAAAGGAATGGAACAGAAGGCCAGCCCACCCTTCCCTCCCCTGCTAGGCTTCAGTGGTTCCCTGCTGTTCATCTGTGGCACTGGAGCACTAGCTAGGCTCACCATACTCCTGCCCCAGCTTTTGCCTTTTCCCCTAGGGAGACCCCTGTTATGTTTCCTACGGGGTCCTTGGGACATATGAAAAAGAATCATGTCTAGATTCAAAGGCCACATATGTGTCACACTTAAAATCAATGACACCTGTACATTCGCATGTATGAAACCACACAGAGTCCTAAGGCCAGTGTATCTATCTTTCTAGTACTCTCTGAAATGGAGCATGTACAGTCCAGATGATGGGGTGGGTTCTGTTTTAAAGTGACTCCCCACTCCTAACCTGCTAGGCTCATTATCTTCCAATTTCTTTTCAACTGAGATCATTTCAGAGTATCTTAAGCAAAAGAAAAAAGAAGAAAGAAAGAAACGAATAAAAAGAAAAGAAAAAGAAAGAAAAGAAAAGGAAAGAAAAGAAAGAGGGAGGGAGGGAGGGAGGGAGGAAGGAAGGAAGGAAGGAACGAAGGAAGGAACGAAGGAAGGGGTGAAGACATACAGCAGTGTCAGAGGAAGCAAAACACCTAGAATTCTGTCACTGCCATGTCATGGATTCTGAAAACCTGGTCAGATTCTGCTGCCTGAATGTCAATGAACCCAAAAGACAAAGGAAGGGTCCCGCATCTGGGTGGATGGCATCACGTCGGTCTGCATATTAAAATTGCACACAGCAAATCCCATTATAGCGTCCTTTAAGGCATGCATGCCTGAAGAATCATACTGAGTTCTGCTGCATTAAATGTTCTGTGGAAGAAAAGACCGACTGCTTAGAATTCTAGCTGCTACCCGGTGAATTTCTGCAAAATTAGCAAGGATTCCTTGTTGAGCTAAATCCAGCTGCTGTTTACAGTCCTGTATAGAATTCTGAAGGAGGAAGGGAGGGAGGGA